>NC_041397.2:17061797-17361797 GCF_900747795.2 Erpetoichthys calabaricus
GTAATGCGTTTGCATCCATTGCAGCTGTCTCTTTGATATAAACGGCTGGAATCTCTGGGACTGCTAGGTACACTATCTTGAAAAGGAGATTATGTGCATTTTTAAAGTTTTTCATACTTTAAAAAGAGATAAGAGAGAAATCTAGCAAAAATGTCAATTACAGAATTACCGAAGATAATCAGACAAGAGAACACATCCAATTACCTGAAATTAAAAGTCACTTAACTGTATAATGAAGAGAGTGAAATCTTCAGGTGGATGACCTGTTCTGAAGTGCATGTGGTATTTCTGCTGGTAAATAGTAAATAAATTATAAATAATTAATTCAAAAATATCAGTGTTGTGAAACTGCACATTTTATAAGCAACAGCACATAAGCAGCAAGCTTTTCTTGATTTTAATAAATTTCTTAGAAAATATTATTAGAACTAATGTTTATGAGGGCGGCACGGTGACGCAGTGGGTAGCACTGCTGCCTCGCAGTTGGGAGACCTGGGGACCTGGGTTCGCTTCCCGGGTCCTCCCTGCGTGGAGTTTGCATGTTCTCCCCGTGTCTGTGTGGGTTTCCTCCAGGCGCTCCGGTTTCCTCCCACAGTCCAAAGACATGCAGGTTAGGTGGATTGGCGATTCTAAATTGGCCCTAGTGTGTGTGCTTGGTGTGTGGGTGTGTTTGTGTGTGTCCTGCGGTGGGTTGGCACCCTGGCCGGGATTGGTTCCTGCCTTGTGCCCTGTGTTGGCTGGGATTGGCTCCAGCAGACCCCTGTGACCCTGTGTTCAGATTCAGCGGGTTGGAAAATGGATGGATGGATGGATGTTTATGACATAATTTTGTATAAGCTGCAGATAGAAAATAAAATAAAATTTCTTGCTACTTGAAGCACTTTACACAGTGAGTGGGAAGCCATTTCAACCACCACTAATGTGTTGCATCCACCTCGATGATGCCACGGCAGCCATTTTTGTGCCAGTACACTCACCACATATTAGCTGTTAGGTGGTGAAGCCGAGAGAGAAAGACAGAATTAGAGACAGGGGATGATTAGGGGGCCAGAATGACTAGGCCATGGTGGGAAATTTAGCGAGGATGCCCAGAGATCTTTTAATGACCACAGAGAGTTAGGACCTCGTTTACATCACAGTTTCCTTATCACTGCACTGGGGCATTGGGATCCACATTCAGACCTCAGGGTGAGCGCCCCATACTGGCCATGCCAACATGTCTTCCAGAAGCAACCCAAGTTTTTCCTGGTTGGTCTCCAAGTATTATCTGGGCCCGAACATGCTTAACTTCAGGTGGAAGGCCTGTCCTGAAGTGAAGGTGGTATTTTTGCTTGTAAATAGTAAATAAATCTCTCTCTATATAAAATCCAACGTCTGTCTGTCTGCTTTTCATGAGAGAACTGCTTAACGGATTTAGATTTGTTTTTTTCTATAATTTGCTTAAACATTCCAGATGATTTTGCAACTTCTCTCATCGCAGTAAGAATCATAGTTTGCTTGCGGCACCGATTTATTTACGCGAATCCGAGAGACATGCAGCGGGCCGATGGGAGAGGGGGAAGCGTGACGTCAGGAGTAGAGAGCCGGGTGGGGTCCTCCTCTCTCACGCGCCAGCCTCCATTTGAATCGGTCTACCTCTGGCCATGTTTTAGATCGTACCTTGCTTCCACTTGGCTTGCGATACCTGTTTGTTCATTGATTTTTAAAGTTTGTCTTGTTTCACTACTTTGCTGCCAGAGCCGCGGAAGACAGCTGGTCATAAATAATTTTAAAATATCAGCGTTATGTAAAGCACCCAATGGTCATAATAGTTGGCTTCAACTAGACATATATCAGGGTGTGGTGCTGAGGCTAAGGATCTGCGCTGGTATTCAGAAGGTTGCCGGTTCGAATCCCCGTCACTGCCAAAAGAGATCCTACTCTGCTGGGCCCTTGAGCAAGACCCTTAACCTGTAATTGCTCCAGGGGCGCTGTACAATGGCTGACCCTGCACACTGACCCCAAGGGGTATGCAAAAACTAACAAATTTCTAATACGAGAAATCGTATAAGACAAAATAAAGAACAAAAAAAAAAAAACAACACGAATGTGTTGTATTTCATTAGCATCTGACCGTTTGGTTACTGCGTAATTTTCAAATTGTCTTTACTTTTTTTTTACCCTCATACAACAATAAAAATAAGGCCAAGAAATATATAGACCAAATGATGAAATTTTTTTTTTTTTTTGAAGAAATTATCTTTGTATACAATGAACCTAACAAAACAGAATTCAACACCAACTAATATGAAAAATTATTAAGGGAAGAAAAAGAAAAGCACAACTAATACAAAAATGGCAAAATCACAAAACAAACAAACTTCAAGAATAAATAAATTAACCTTCAGATATTCCCTCCCAAATTTTAGGAAGAGAGAAAAGGGGAACTACAAAGAGAATAATTTCAATGCTCCCGTCACTAGCTTGGGGCCCTGCAAAGCCCTTAAATTGGGCAACGTCAAATGGAAACCAAATTAGCTGAACTCCACACCACTGGACTCCACATAAAAAAAGGGAAGATAAGTAACAAAGTAAAACAGAATAACTACATAATAATAATATTTGTAAAATAATTAAAAAAAAGATGATACTGGATGAAAAAGAAAGTAAATGAAGCAATAAATTATTTACAAATGAAAGAAAATGCACGTTAATACAAAAAAGATAAATACATAAAGCCAGGGACAAAGCGCCAGAAAAAAAAGTACACAAAACTGTGGGGCAGCCAGTTTGTGTTCATCTTCCTCATCTTCCTTGTTACTTTCTCATATACGAAGTATAGGGAAAGTATTGTAATCATCCAAAAGTTTGACGTCGAAATTTTGATGAATCTTGATTTTTTTAGACCTCCCTGACTTTCTCGTATACGAAGTATTGGAATTCTCCAAAAATTCCATTTCCAAAATCTCAATGTTTTAGACCTCCCTGTGTCGAAATTACCTTTTTTCGAATTATGTTTTTGTGTGGGCGGCACGGTGGTGCAGTGTTAGCGCTGCTGCCTCGCAGTTAGGAGACCCGGGTTCGCTTCCCGGGTCCTCCCTGCGTGGAGTTTGCATGTTCTCCCCGTGTCTGCGTGGGTTTCCTCTGGGCGCTCCGGTTTCCTCCCACAGTCCAAAGACATGCAGGTTAGGTGAATTGGTGATTGGCCTTGGTGTGTGGGTGTGTTTGTGTGTGTCCTGCGGTGGGTTGGCACCCTGCCTGGGATTGGTCCCTGCCTTGTGCCCTGTGTTGGCTGGGATTGGCTCCAGCAGACCCCCGTGACCCTGTGTTTGTATTCAGCGGGTTGGAAAATGGATGGATGGATGGATGTTTTTGTGTGCGTGTCACAATAACTTGAGTACGCTCTCACTTTGGTCAACCAAATTTTGCATACAAGTATTAGGTACAAAACGTAGATTTCTATCAACTTTTGGGCTATTTCCATTAACTAGAAGTGGTACTTTAGCTTTCCTTCATGCAGCTGCAGAGTCTGATTTTTTCAACTTTACTTTTATAACAATTGTTCAATATATTATTAATTTGATTTGTTGTTGAGGGTTCTTTAGTGTACATAATATAAAAAATATAATCATTGTCTCAAATATCCATCATCATATCTGAGTATACAAGAAAGTCGAGGGGAGACCACTCCCAGTTTTGTTCTTATATTTTTTTCCTTCTTGTTCCTCTTTTTCAGTTTGGGAATGGCTTGAGAGCTCCCCCTGTCATCCAACATACTATACTGCAATTTGTCTTTTCTGTTGTTCAACAGCTTGGACATTTTGCCTAAAGCAATCACTTTGAGTGGATAGATAATCGTGTCTATTTACACAAAGCTTCCACATAAAACAGCAAATTCCACCTCCATGGGAGTTTGGCCCATTTTGACATATTTTTCATTTCTCATCACATGTGGATATGCAGTACTGTACAGATAGCATAACCTTGCAGCTAGCCTTTCTTGGATCTAAGCCAGTGCCATATTAATGTTTCATGACTTGCCAAGGTTTTGCTTTATATGATAAGACAGGGGTAAGTGAGGGCTTAGCTCTGGTGTTCCGGTAGAACACGCATGTATAAAGGCAGGTCTCACTGTGAGCCTCACAGTGCTCTTTTTATTCATAAAAATAAGCACAATGTAGCTTTAGAATGGAATTGTGATCCTTGGTGTAGAATATATCCAGCCGATAGCATGTCTATTTAACACACTCACTAACTTACTTTTTGAAACACTCACTTTACTAGTACCTTGTCGTTTATTTAATGGGTTTAGGTTTATCAATACCAAACACAGACATTATCCATCCATCCATCCATTTTCCAACCCGCTGAATCCGAACACAGGGTCACAGGGGTCTGCCGGAGCCAATCCCAGCCAACACAGGGCACAAGGCAGGGAACCAATCCCGGGCAGGGTGCAAACCCACCACAGGGCACACACACACACCCACACACCAAGCACACACTAGGGCCAATTTAGAATCGCCATTCCACCTAACCTGCATGTCTTTGGACTGTGGGAGGAAACCGGAGCGCCCGGAGGAAACCCACACAGACACGGGGAGAACATGCAAACTCCACGCAGGGAGGACCCGGGAAGCGAACCCGGGTCTCCTAACTGCAATGCAGCAGCGCTACCACTGCGCCACCGTGCCACCCCACAGACATTATTATAGTGGTAAATATTTATCATTTGTATTCAGTTGTAGACATTATTAAAAAAGAAGACAGAAAAATTAAACAGTGTAATGTTACATTTTCTGTCCAGGGATCATTCCAGCCTTGCACCCTATGCAGCAGCTTCCCCGTGACCAAGAATCTAGATTAGTGGGTTTGAAAACAGATGGATGGATAATCTTACAAGTTTTAGAAATGCATTCTAAATGAGATTCATTATAATTCACTCAATACATTCAACAGCTTTGAAATATATTGGATAAGGGATCAAGAACAGTGGTCTGCATTGTCAGTCCTGCAGGTTTTTGTTGCAAACTAACTGCTTACCGTATATACTCGCGGATAAGTCAGGGCTTGATTTTACCGTATAATTTCCGGTATTTTATAATGTCGGTCATATAAGTCGAATGTCGTATTGGTCCAGGAGATTACGATATTCTAATGCCCACCTCAGAGAGTAACCACGGAGCAGTCAGTCAGTCATTTTCCAACCCGCTATATCCTAACACAGGGTCACGGGGGTCTACTGGAGCCAGTCACAGCCAACACAGGACGCAAGGCAGGAATAAATCCCGGACAGGGTGCCAGCCTACCGTAGGGCACACACACCAAGCACACACTAGGGACAATTTAGAATCGCCAATGCACCTAACCTGCATGTGTTTGGACTGTGGGAGGAAACCGGAGCACCCGGAGGAAACCCACGCAGACACGGGGAGAACATGCAACTCCACACAGGGAGGACCCGGGGAGCGAACCCGACTCTCCTTACTGCGAGGCAGCAGCGTTACCACTGCGCCACCGTGCCACCCACACCATGGAGCGCACTGCCTTTTTTTCTATGTATTGTGCATATATGACCACACGGTAATACCTGAACTATTCCAAAGCGACATTAGCACTGTTTTGTATTTTTTGTATCTCACACCTTCACACACCTTTATCGTAAGAGCATTCCTTATCTACGATGGAGCGTTTGATCAGAAGAAAATATGAAGCTGGTTTTAAATTAAAAGTCATTGAATTGGCGAAAGAAATTGGTAACTGTGCTGCTGCAACAAACTTCGATGTGTCTGAGAAACTGGTGCGAGATCGGAGGAAGGAAGCAGGTGTAAAGAAAAAACAATTAAGTGTCGGGATCTGATTTTATAATCGATCTTTTGGGTTTCAAGACCCAACTAATACGCGAGTATATATGAAAATTAGAAATTAGGCCTTGCCAAGAATGGATCAAATTAAATTGTATGGCTTGTTTTCAGGGCGGCACGGTGGTGCAGTGGGTAGCGATGCTGCCTCGCAGTTGGGATACCTGGGGCCCTGGCTTCAATTCCCGGGTCCTCCCTGCGTGGAGTTTGCATGTTCTCTCCGTGTCTGTGTGGGTTTCCTCCCACAGTCCAAAGACATGCAGGTAAGGTGGATTGGCGATTCTAAATTGGCCCTAGTGTGTGCTTGGTGTGTGGGTGTGTTTGTGTGTGTCCTGCAGTGGGTTGGCACCCTGCCCGGGATTGGTTCTTGCCTTGAGCCCTGTGTTGGCTGGGATTGGCTCCAGCAGACCCCCGTGACCCTGTGTTTGGATTCAGCGGGTTGGAAAATGGATGGATGGTTGGCTTGTTTTCATTCAGCCATATCAACTCATTCTTTTAATATTTTCATTTTATCAATTCTCACTGCAATCACTCCATACAAACAGATCAGCTCACAACCCAACAAATCTGAAGACCAATCAAACCCCACCCCTGAGAAGGAGAGCCCAGCCAAAGGAAAACCGCCCTAGGCCTTTCAACAAGGCAACATCAAACAGAAGAAAGGCAGAAGCAAACATCTATGCAAACAAGAGATGGAGAAGGGAGCCAAATGCAACAATAGCCATTCCTCCCATTCCAAAACTATACTGATTAAATCCTGCCATGTCCTGAAAAAATGTTGCACAGATCCTCCAACTGAAAATTCGATCCCCTCCAACCCCAAACAATACAAAACATCGGCCTCCCACCGACCCACAAGAGGAGAATCAGGATTCCTCCAATCCAACAAAACAAGTCCGCGTGCCAAAAGTGCAGTGAACGCAATCACCGCCCGCCCGTCCCTCTCCAACTCAAGCCCATATCAACTCATTCTTATATCTTAGATTGTTTTATTCTTTCCTAAGGATGTCATCCAGATGATTTGCTAGTCATTCTCAGTCCTTCATTTTTTTTATCTTGTTTCCTTCCTAATTAAACCAGATAGTCCGCAAAGAATACACAGAGGTGTCAACGGAGAACTTCAGGTTCCTTTGTCATAGGCATCTTATTGCTAATAAGACCATAAATGCAACTGGTTAAGAGTAAAATAGGCAATTATGGGCAGGGAATGCTAATAAGTGAGACCATTAAAATGACGCATAAAATTTTTTCTTCATCAATAAAAGCTTCAGCTAATAATAATAGTCTTAATTGGTATATAATTAAGAAATTGGGTTGGAATAAATTTGCAGACCCCTGATCTAATGAATGGTTCTTGATCTAAAATGGTGAAATTTGACTGAATGTCCAATAGTCCTTCCTGACACTTGATCCATCTACAGGGGCTAGTAAAACCCTATTGTTGGAATGAACAATATGCCCTGCATATCTGGTATACTGTATGTCCAAGGATATTATTCTGAAGCTTTATAACACACTGGTGAGGCCTCCTCTAGAGTACTATGTGAAGCTTTGGTCTCCAGGATACAAAAATGACATAGCAGAACTAAAAAAAGTCCAGAGAAGAGCTATTAGGCCAATTCCAGGGCTACAGTGGATGAATTATGAGGAAAGATTAAAAGAAATAAGAATTTTCAGTTTAAACAAAAGAAGATTAAAGCAGAGGCGTAGCTAGGGTTTTCAGCGCCCGGGGACAACTGAAGATTTCGCGCCCCCTCCTGTTTGCCAAAATGCAATGGGGAACATCAATTCAGCGCCCCCTGGATGCTGCGCCCGGGGACAGATGACCCCCCCTTGCCCCTCCAGCTACACCACTAAATTTCACACAAACATTATGAAGTTTTTCTTCACATAGAGGACCACAGACACATGGAATAAGGGACCAAGTAGTGTGGTGGACTGGAGGATTTTAGAGACCTTCAAAACTCAACTTGTGGCACAGTGGAGATATCAGGTGGATAGGATTGGTGAGCTTTGCTGGGCTGAATGGCCGGTTCTTGTCTAGATTGTTCTAATATTCTAATATCATATTTCAAGTCAGTTAAGAATGAGCCCACCAACACCGCCCTATACTCAAAGCCAAGGAGGAAACCCTCCGGGTCATCCTTTGGACCCATCGTCTCAAGCACGTCTCTGAAGTTCAGCAGGTTTTTCCAAGGAGAAGAAACTTTATTGCTATTCTGCCAGTTACAAATGCAAGTCTCTTACAGAGGTGATCCGGCCTCACAAGGAACAGCTGTCAAACGTGACACATCAGTCCTGACTGCTGCTCAAAAGAACACAAAGTCTTCTTCATCAAGGGGATCCAGCAGGCTGGTAGCAGCGGCCAGAGAGGAAGGAGTCTGGGGAAGAGAGACAGGAGAGTGAGAGACCTCAGGATGTCTGCGGCTCAGTCTTTGAAATTTTCATAGTCCCACATGACAAGCAAGCAAGCTGGCAGCTGCTCCCTCAAAGAGGTACTGAAAGAGTGTGTTTCTTTTCCATTGAAAGATTATTCACACCAAAATGCAATCCATCGTGTTAACTATGTTGAAAGACAATGTATATGCAAATGGGCTATTTAATTTTGGCATGGTTTTATCGTGTCATAATTAAAAACATATCAGCCAAATGATCGATTGCTTTTCACTACGTCATGCAATTTTCATGTCATTTTAAAATGCAATACAAAAGCGCATTGCAATTTAATTCATATTCATAGATCACATGTTATAACTAAAAGAACAGCAGATTTCTTGCATTTTGCTAGGCAGTAGCTCCACGTTTATTGCATTTTAATTCAAGACCACTCTTTAATTATTCCCAAACTAAATGTCATCAAAGGACCAATCAGCATCAAAGGGTGGGGCCACTTCTCCACCTCTATGATAACAAAACCCAAACTCTTTTCCGTTCACATTCTGTTAATTGTTTATATGTAAGTATTTACAATTCAGCAATAAGATTCACAGAAATTTGTTGAGAATAGATTTTTAGCACCTTGCATACTTTTGTTTTAAATAGTAATGAGATCTGGGAAGTATAATGTTTGTTTTTTCAGAACAGTCTTTAGCATCAGTCACAAGGATAAGCACTGAAGGGGCAGCATTCTGGTATAAGTCAGTCTATAATTTTTTTTGATTTTTACCCAAAACCAGAACACTATCCAGCTGAATATCTAACCAAATTGAGAACAAACTAAGCTTATTTATTGATTTATTTATTTACTAGCCATTCCCCTCAGCTTCACCCACGTATTAGTGAAACAGGGCAGTGAGGAGGACCCCGCTTAGCTCTCTAGTCCTGACGTCACTCTTTCCACTTCTCTCGGCCTGCAGTCTCTGTCTCGGATTAGTGCGAATATATCGCTCCTGCAAGCGAACTATGATTCTTAGCGCAATGAGAAAAGTCGCAAAAATCAACCCGGAATGTTCAAGCAAATTATAGAAAAAAAAAAGATCTAAATCTGTGAAGTAGTTCACTCGCTCGCTAGCTAAGTACAGTTAAGGTTACGCACCCCGAGGCAGACGCGTGAGGAGGGCCCCGCACCCCAATGAGTCTCTCTCAGATTCTCAGTAATTAATCAGTACTGCAAGCGAACTATGATACTGACCGTGATGAGAAAGTCGCAAAATCAACAGAATGTTCAAGCAAATTATAGAAAAAAAAAATGATCTAAATCCGTTAAGTAGTTCTCTCGTGAAAAGGGGACAGACATACAAACAGGTCTAAAAAACTATAAGAAATTTCGTGCTTGGACCACGAAATTTTTAAAACCATTTCTTAGCGGGTACCTATGTGCCAATAGTAACAGACATTCCAAATTTCAGTTCCCAAGTCCTCATGGTTCGGGATATTTCATGATGAGTGAGTATTTGGCTTTTATATATACAGATTTATTTTTTCCAAGTTTCTCCAGCACAAATGTATTTCTGGGTCTTTTGCGCTGTTGATCCGTTTTATGGTATTTTTGCGATGTCATCAGTGCGACCATATTTAAACAGACTCTGCACCGGAACACTTTGTCCAGGATTGTGGATTCATCCAAACCTGTAATTTCTTTGATGTTCTGGTTTGAGTTCCTGTTTTGTTTTCTGACAATGATTTAAGTTTAGTTTTACTTGCTTACTGACTTCCAGTTCCAGTTCTTAGCTTGGTTCTGACCTTGATTCATTTCCCGATTCCTTATTCCAATTTTAATACTGCATCCTCTGTGCAGTCCACACAATTGGAATATTCCTAATGAGATCCAGAAAATTGTGCAGTAATTTCTTTCATGTTTTGGATATTCTGATCTAAGAGTTATTGCTTTGTTTTCTGATTACACTTTAAGTTTAGTTTTACTTGTTTACTGCTTTCCTGTTCCACTTCTCAGCTTGGTTTTTAGCTTAATTCATCTCCCGACTTCCTTTTCCAAATTTTAATGCTGCATCTTCTGTGCAGTCAGCACAGTCTGAACATTTTCAAATGAGATCCTGAAAAATACTGTTTGAGAGAAAGAGATTGTTAGAATAAGTTAATGACTTGTATAAGTGCTGGACTCCCTATCGCTGATACAATGAGGGGATTCACAATAGTGGACAGCTTTGGAGGAGAACTAGTGCTTCTCCAGATCAAGAGGAACCAGCTGAGATGTTGTGTACTTGTAGTTGGGATGCTCACTCTGTGGGTGGGTATGTCCCACTTAACGTGTTTCCCCGAAAATAAGACATACTCCTAAAATAAGCCCTAGCGTGATTTTCAGGCTGCTCTGTAATATAAGCTCTACCCCAAAAATAAGCCCTAGTCAAGATCGTCAGCAGAAAAGTAAGACGCCTAAGGCCAGGTTTATACTTCACGCGATACGACGTGTGTGCCCAAAACATCCATTAAATTCCGAGGACTCCTTGCCACAATATCTCTGAAAAGGATGTTTAATGATTACATCCATCAGTTCGGGGATGTGCCCATCCATTCCAGCAGCATCGGCACAAGACAGAAAAAAAATCCTTGGACGGGGCATCAGCTCATCGCAAGCACACACATACACTAACGTCATTTTAACGTCACCAAATCCCCAGACCTTTATGTCTTTGGATGGAAAACTGAGCACACTGTGGAAACCCACCAGGAAAACATGCAAACTCCAGACAGGGTTCACAAGGGACGTGACTCCCTGTGAGACAGCACCGCTACCGTATTCATTATTTAAACAAAGTTAACAATTTATTTGTAAAATGTAACATACATATTTTAATGCAGACAGCAGCACTACCGTTCTGCCACTGTGCCGCCCCAACGTGTAACTGTTAACAGTATTCATTATTTAAACAAAGCTAACAATTTATTTGTAAAATGTAACATACATATTTTAATGCATTTCATCATGAAAGTGATGTCAAGTATGAATCTAAGAATTCTAAATGTGCACAGAGCTGGAATATCATATATTTAATGTGTTCTGTGTGGCGATTGCTGCTTGCTGCTTGCCGCTGCTGTCAGGTCAGGAGGAAGCCCCAGAAGCGCATAGCGATTAACAACTGGGTTGGTTTTAAGAAAACATTTACGACGGTCTACTTTAATGATAAAGTAAACTACGAGGTTAAAGTGGACATTTCGAGATTAAAGCCGAATTTCCACTTTAATCACAAAATAGACATTTTCATTGTGTACTTAATTTCTTTTCTCTATTGCTCAAATACGCCACCGTGAAGCAATAACAAAAAAAAAAGACGGCACAGAAGATGGTATGTGAGACTTTTAAAATGTATCGTGTCATTACGATGGTGAATATTTAACACTTGAATATAAAAGCAACATGAATAAATTTGTATGTCGGCATTTTGCTTCACCACATCGAACCATTCATCAAACATCGAAGTATGCACCATCGATCCTGAAAGATCCTAAATGCGGCAGGAGTAGCAAGAAATACAGGCTGGAATTCAGGGTTTGAATGAGGAGAGTTATGACGATTTTCCAGAAGAAGATGACATGACTGTATTTGGATAAATGTATATTGTTGTTATATGAATGAATATAAGATATCCCCTGAAAATAAGCCCTAGTGCATCTTTTGGAGCAAAAATTAATATAAGACCCGGTCTTACTTTCAGGGAAACACGGTAGATAAATACAATGTGTTGGTGGAATTATATTTCTCAACTGCCCTGAGAATTTCCGGTAATTTCCTAGTACATGATGGATTTTTTTTTATGATAGAATGGCCTGGCCGGTAAAGTAAACATTTTGCAACTGTGATACTCTTGAGAGAATAATTGGCAGAAAGTGAGATAACGAAGACATGCAAGGCACTTAGTTCAATCAGAATCCAGGAAGAACATTAGAAGTTACATAACATTATAGAAGTACATTAGACGTTATACACAGACACATGTAAGCGTCCAAGTTATCCATTTTCTCATCCTTCTTTTGCCCTTACAGCCATAAGCACTTATTACAAAATGGTTTCCATGTTCGGCAGGTTGTGCTGTTACTCTAGTTTATAAATATTGCCTAGAGGTCAACATTTCAACTTTGAGTATTCATTAGGATGTGTCTTTGACATGACTGAACATCCTGTTATCATTTTCAGGGTGATGCCTATGTGTGTGTGTATGTCAGGTTTTTAAAGCAAATCGCTCCATCTAAAAGAAACGTGGCCCAGTTCTAGGCACTGTAAACTTATACAGATTTGCTCCAGTGGATGTTACCGTACAAAGATAATGATTTTGAATATATTGGAAAATTTGTCCAAAACTTCATTTTGTGGTCTTTTAAAAACAACTCGAGAAGCTTGCCTATTTTACCTTGTGTCTGATTCTGTCAAGCACTACCGTCGACCTCGGAGATCATTCTTGTGATCATACTTGAAAGTGGCATGAACTATGACAGACTCATTTCATGTACACGTTTATTTTCTCCACAGCTTGTCTAGAATTTGACCTTTGCTCTTCATATTTGATTCTGAAATAATATGACTTGCCTTCATGTATTATTGGTGTTCTTTCAACTGCTAGATTCCTAAAACATCCTGACACATATTATGGCTGTAAGTTTTATAGCCTTACTTACTGGATAAGTATAATTAAGACCCTAAGTGACCCATAATATCTTTTTGTTTTTTTTTACCTCATAAAATAAACCGTGCTCTTACAAAGTTAACCATCTCACTATTTACAGTACTTCCTCTCACTAAGCATTCGTTTAGCGTGCTGGGGCCAACCTTCTATACCACCAAACTTGAATCTAATCAGAATTTTTAAATGTAATATCAGATGAAATAACATCCATCCATCCATTATCCAACCCGCTATATCCTAACACAGGGGTCTGCTGAAGCCAATCCCAGCCAGCACAGGGTGCAAGGCAGGAACAAACCCTGGGCAGGGCGCCAGTCCGCCGCAGGGCACACACACAAAGCACACATTAGGGGCAATTTCGGATTGCCAATGCACATAACCTGCATGTCTTTGGACTGTGGGAGGAAACCGGAGCACCTGGAGGAAACTCATGTAGACACAGGGAGAACATGCAAACTCCACGCAGGGAGGACCGGGGAAACAAACCCAACAGCGCTACCACTGCGCTACCATGCCGCCCCATGAGATAACTTATAATGTAAAATATAAAATAACATATAACATAATATTCTCTTACCCACTTAGTGCAATTAAGGTAACTTTGGGCCTGAGAGTATATTTCCTCAAGTTTAGGTTCAAGGCAGGAACAAGCCCTGGACAAGGCCACAGTCCAAATATTTTCTTTACTTTTTTATTGAATGTGAAATAAATAAACAAACCTATAGAAGCTCATCTTCACAAATTTACCCAACTGTAGATAATTGAATGTACCATACACACACACACAGCTTTCTTGGGATAATTATTAAATCAAAATTGGATTTGGTATTGGCAATGATAGACTGGTGATGATTTCTTTTTCTTCATCTTCCAAAGCTTTTCCTCGCTTTCATTTGGTGTCACTTCACAGTATATATCCAGTTTTCTCCATTCTTATCTGATACCCCTTTCTCCCTTAGATTTTCCCTTCATACACTCTATCCACTTTCTCTTTGGTTGTCCTCTTCTCCTCCATCCCAACACCTCCATATCCATGATTCTTCTCATGACATCCTCATACCACTTTAACTGTCTTTCCTGTATTTTCTTTGAGATTACTTAACTTTAAATGTACCTTTAAATCTCTCATTCCTGATCTGATCAAGGTTTGTTACTCCACACATCCATCTCAACATCCTCAAATCAGTAGCATTCAGGTTCCTTTCATGCAGAATTTGAACTGCCCAGGTTTCAGATTCATATAACAATGATGGTCTGACCACTGCTTTACACTCTTTAACCTTCACTCTTGTACTAACTTTGTGATGACCTGTAGCTTTGGCATATTCTTTTTTAGTCATTCTGGTGTGTGTTCAGACCATTGTGTGTATGTGTGTAGAAATATTTATTTAGCCTTCTATCTGTTTACACATTTATTTATTTAAAGAACTTCTGTATAAAGTCACAATTCCCCAAATATAGTTCTGTCTGTCTGTCTGTCTGTCTGTCTGTCTGTCTGTCTGTCTGTCTGTCTGTCTGTCTGTCTGTCTGTCTGTCTACTGTTTTTCCTATCCATTAACCTATTATAGAATAGTATTAATGTAAATCTGTTATATAATGCCTTTCTGGTTTAAGTTCTTGTTTCTCTATTATATAGTGTCTTTCCTATCTTTATTTATCCATTATATAGCACCTTTCATATCACTATTTATCTGTTTATTATATATTAACTTTCATATCTATCTATCTATCTATCTATCTATCTATCTATCTATCTATCTATCTATCTATCTATCTATCTATCTATCTATCTATCTATCTATCTATCTAATTCATTATCTTAGTTTATTAATCTTGTTTAACATGTACACCCCATGATACTCACCTCTAGGAACCTCTGCGATGTCAGGCTGCACATTGCTGAACCCACAGCTCATGGTCTACTAACACATAAGAGGTGACCTCCTTTGAACTAATGGTGCCACTTATGACACCATTTTGCTGCACCACTGATGATACAGGTGTGTCATATTACACTTAGAGTGGCACGGTGGATCAGTGGTAGCACTGCTGCCTTGAAGTAAGGAGGCCAGGGTTTTGCCTCCCAAGTCGTTCCTCCGTGTAGTTTGCATATTCTCAGTGTATGAGTGTCCACCAGGTGCTCCAGTTTTTTATCTATCTATCTATCTATCTATCTATCTATCTATCTATCTATCTATCTATCTATCTATCTATCTATCTATCTATCTATCTATCTATCTATCTATCTATCTATCTATCTATCTATCTATCTATCTATCTATCTATCTATGTTTTATATAGTGCTCTATTACTTTGTATATAGTATCTATTGTATATAGTGTGTATTGCTTTTTATATAGTATCTATAGCTTTGTTATTCATTATCCATCAATTTCTTGGTCTTGCTTGCTTTTAATTTTAATTTTTAATTTTAAGCATGTACACTTCTACCCAACCACGGCTGGTTTATGTAATTGGCTTGATGTTACCTAGATTGGCTCCAAACTGAATGACCCTGAATTAAAGAAAGCTGATGCATTAAAATTAAAGATACTGTATGACAAAAGAGAAGAGGAAAACAAAACTCAAGTGCAACAAAGTTAGCAGAAAGTAAACCCACAGAGGCCTACGGTCCTTAGGAAAGGACAAGTCTCCCAGACCCTATTTGGACATTTTGCAATCTGCATCCTAGTGTATGAATTGCTTTTCTCGAACCAGTCATTTCTGGATGAACTTCTTTGCCCCATGACCACATAATAGAAAAATAAAAAATTCCAAATACAGTCGATTCCTCTTAATTGGGACACATTAGAACTAGGACATTTTGTCCCAATTAAGCGGCTGTCCCAATTAAGCGAATTCCACATAAAATTAAACAATAAATAATTTTCTTTCAGTATTTTAATGCCGTTATTGAACCTAAATATAAATTATAAGAAAATGATATAAGCTGTGAAGAAAAAATAATAATAAATTCTAAAGTAAAATAATAAGGTATGTACATACAATATAATGCTGCAAAAATGCATCAAGTGTAGTCTGTCTTTTGTTTTTGTAAGTTTGTACTTTGTCCTTTGCAGTTCGTCTTTTCTGTAATGCTTATTCCTCACACAGTTGATTTTCTTGTTGTAAGAGACGCACTATGGTATATTTTGGTACACCAGTTATCTCAGCGAGCCTACGATGGCTTGTATTAAATGGCTGGCTTTTAATTTTATCCAGCAAAGCACTTTTACTTGAAAGTGTAAAATAATTTCTTGGCATCTTGGCAAGGGTTATAATTTTATAAATAAAATTGACAAAAAAAAAAGTTTACTTATACGTTATACATACACGCGAGGTGGTGTAGGGGTAACTGAAAACGGTTCGGTAGTGGTGATGGTAGACTATTAAGCAGACATGTGCTACTCCACTCTAAGATTGTACTATCTAAACTTACCAGTGCTTCTTCGACGGGCAATGATAGATGACTGACTTGCAGCACACATCTGCTACTGTCCCAATTAAGCGGAATGTTGTCCCAATTAAGCGTTTAAATTATGTATTAGTTTATTATTTTGGTTTTCATTCCTTGAGATTTGGCCCAAATAAGCGGCTGCCCCAATTAACCAGTGGCCCAATTATGCGGAAACGACTGTGTGTGTAAATGGGTGGCTTTATCTTGTGGTAATTAATTTGTTGATATGGTGTTTCACTTTGAACCTTGTATTGTGCCAAACCTATTTTTCTAGTTATCAAGAAGAAACATTTTAAGGAATAAGATTTTATTTATTTATTTATTTATTTATTTTCAAAATATATTTTGGACAGAGCAAAGGTTTATGAAAAAGCTTCACATTTTTTTTTTTTTTTTTTTGCTTTAAAAAGGAAAAACATTTGCCAATATTTGACATCGCTTATCCAAATGTCTTACCATGTCCTGGGACACGTTTCATTCCTAGCTCATCTATCATAACAAAGCATAGGCCATTTTGAGCAATAAACAATTATCACAGAAATGAGATAACAATTTAACACTCATGCATGATTAATATCCTACATAAAGTATTTATCACTCAGAAGTGAAGGATGATGTTGTGAATGCTTAATGGGAAGCTATTAGAATATGTCACCTCTTGATGAGTTTCTATAGAAACAAATCCTTCACTCAAATTTCTTTAATAGTCTTGGGTTAATCAGCTACACAGCCAACAGCAAATGATATTTTCTTCAGAATGAATAACAACTGATATCATTATTTGGAAAAAATACATTATTTTTCAATAACAGTCTCCTTTGGTAGGCATCTTAGCTTGCCACTTGCAGCAGCATGAGCATATTTGTTATTTAGAATAGAGGAGATGATTGTTATTTTGTCTAAACTACAGCTCTCCATTTATTATCGAGGCCGTTCCATTCAGCTTAGGATGGTGAAGTTGTAGAACCTTGTATTCAGGAAACAGAGCAGCAACATGATATTAAACTGAATCATTATTTCTTCTGTATATGCACAGACATTCTGTAAATCAGCTATCATGTCCACAGGAGCATGAGTATGGTGACCTGGCATCAACTTGATAGGTAGGCTGCCATCACTTCATGTCCTCAAGAGGTTCATTAGAAGCAGCTTGCTATGCCCACTCCATTTTGATTCCTAAATTTTCTAAAAGTATGGTTATTTATGCAATTTAATGTCCCACGAGATTCTTGCTGCAGTTAGCTTTCATTTTTCAAAACTGTCTTGCACGATAATCCAACTCCATTTTACCATCTTCTTCGTCTTTTTGGTTCACTGAGATGTAGTTTTACAAACAGTGATGAAGCGTGTTAGGGGTTCTGTGGCAGAGCATGGGTTTTAAAATAAAAAAGTGGTGCACAGAATTTATGCGAGTAGTTTCCATTGGACAGAAAGCCATGCCACCGTAGAGTGTTTAATGGGGAAAATGACTGAGAGCTCATTCATGTGTACAATATGTGCGATCGGCCGATAAATTCAACATTGAGGCTCCATAGGTTGTTAGTGAATGTGCCGGCACCAACAATGGATTAAAGGGGTCTGAGTAGTACAGAATTTAAACTGGGTATAACGTTAAACTGCGGTCCTCCAACTTGCTTGGAAATCATGGGGGTTGGTGGCAGGACTGGCACTCCAGCCACCACAAAAAAAACTTCACACATCTCTGAGGTGACACAAAAGACTTCTTTCTGCGCTCTGTGGAAGTCGCTCTGCTGCAGCCACACATAGAAAGGCTGCTCACATTGTGAAGGGGATTGGGGAAAGCCCCCGGGAGCCTCATTCCCTGTTGTGTCAAAACTGTTGGAGTGCCAATGGGGGTCAGGCCTGTTGGGGATCAGCACTGGTGTGGTGCAGAGGTGTCACCTGCTGCATGGCAGCACTCGGGGCCCATCAGGATCTCAAGATGTTTCATCGTGTGGTGGGTGTGGCAACATGCTGTACCAGTGCATTCCCAACCTGACCTGACCTGACCTGACCTGACCTGACCTGACCTGACCTGACTGTAGTATAGAATGAAAGAAAGATGGTTTGAGAAGGGGTGGTACAGTGGGTAGTGCTGCTGCCTCACAGTAAGAAGACCTAGGTTCACTTCCCAGGTCCTCCCTGCATAGAGTTTGCATGTTCTCCCCGTGTCTGTGTGGGTTTCCTCCCACAGTCCAAAGACATGCAGTTAGGTGCATTGGCGATCTGAAATTGCCCCTAGTGTGTGCTTGGTGTGTGGGTGTGTGTGCCCTGCGGTGGGCTGGCGCCCTGCCCAGGGTTTGTTTCCTGCCTTGCACCCTGTGTTGGCTGGGATTGGCTCCAGCGGACCCCCGTGACTCTGTTGTTAGGATTGAGCGGGTTGGATGATGGATGGATGGTTTGAGAAGAAGATGGAAAGAGAAACAAAATCAAGGAAGTGGAAGGGAGAAAGGGAACAGAATCAGATGGAAGCCAGTGTGACTGGAGGACAGCAAAGTGTTTGGAGAAACTCCGCAGTGGTGCTCCTGGGTTAGACCGGATTGGTCCTGGTTGAATGTGGAAGCAGGAGCATTCGAGTGCTCCAGAGAAACTGCGGATGCTGGGAAAGGTGGTGGATTGATGGAGACCGGCTTGGTGCATCGCAGGTGAGGGTGATTGGAATGGGAGTCTTGTGTGGGCTGCATTTACCAGCATCTTAGCCCTGCTGAGTATGTGATGGGTGTCTGGTCACACTTACAGATAATCTAACCTAGACACAGTTAAAATATCCAACTACACCTTCTTCTTCTTTTGACTGCTCCTGTTAGAGGTTGCCACAGCAGATCATCTTCTTCCATATCTTTTTGTCCTCTCTTGCTCTGTTACACCCATCACCTGCATGTCTTCTCTCACCACATCCATAAACCTTCTCTTAGGCCTTCCTCTTTTTCTCTTACCTGGCAGCTCTATCCTTAACATACTTCTCCCAATATACTCAGCATCTATCCCCTGCACATGTCCAAACCAACACAATCTTGCCTCTCTGACTTTTTCTCCCAACCGTCCAACCAGAGCTGACCCTCTAATGTCCTCATTTCTAATCCTATCCATCCTCGTCACACCCAATGCAAATCTTAGCATCTTTAACTCTGCTACCTCCAGCTCTGTCTCCTGCTTTCTGGTCACCCAGTTTAATTAAGAGACTGGAAACTGTAGAGATTTACAGGTAATAGCACACATGTTTCTTTAACTTGGGCGGTGAGTAAATGCACAGCAATTTCAGGAGAAACAACAGTAACCTGTATTACACAAGGCTGGGGGCATGCGCTGATTACACTAGACAATATAAAATACATCAAGAAAACGAAATAGACAAGAATTTAAAAATATCATAAGTGAAAATCTTTCTTAAAAAAAAAAAGGTTTACACAGTCCACACTCTAAAAGTGTGTTAAAACACAGCAGAGGAGAGTACAACCTTTCGTGGTGCAAAGTCCAGCTTGCGCGCTGTGTACCAACTGTCTATTATACTGGATGTTTGTTTCCCAACAGAGGTTTTGCCAAATTGTTGAATCAATTGAATGTTCTTTTTTTTCAGTTATGGGTTCCTTGTGTGGCTGTAACAACCTAGGCACACCTCACTTCTCGTCTGCCAGCTTCCTTGCATAATTCTTTCCCTCTTTCGCTTGATCCACAACTGGCATCTCTCTGGTGCAACTGTCTCTTCATCCTTGGAAGTAGACGTCGCCTTCCATGTGCCTTGCGTCTTACCAGCTACGTACCCTTGTCTGCCATCGAGTCCCTGTTCTCTGTGCGAGTGGTCTTGACAGCGTTCTCAGTGGACTGTCCCTAACTATACCAACCACTGCCCAGAAGTATTTATCTGCTTCAATCCCTGCCTAGGCTAACATGACTATTTATTACACAATGGTAGAAACCAATTGTCTTTGATCAGAAGTAATATAAACATATTTTCATTGTTTAAACAACAGAATCAAAGACAAAGTCAAAGAGGTGAGATTGCTTTGGACATGTGCAGAGGAGAGATGCTGAATATATTGGGAGAAGGCTGCTAAGGATAGAGCTGTCAGGCAAAAGAAAAAGAGGAAGGCCTAAGAGAAGGTTTATGGATGTGGTGAGAGAGGACATGAAGGTGATGGGTGTAACAGAATAAGATGCAGAGGACAGGAAGATATGGAAGAAGATGATCTGCTGTGGCAACCCCTAATGGGAGCAGCCGAAAGAAGAAGAAGAAGAATTAGTGAGCACATTTTCATTCTGAACTTATCATCCAATGCTTATCTAAACGCTGTTGTAATGCCATTTAGTGATATGATAGTCAACGTGACGAAAAGATATCAGAGCAGACAGAAGCACTTCTCAAACGTGTGGAGCCAAGTATCTGCA
This sequence comes from Erpetoichthys calabaricus, assembly GCF_900747795.2. Classification (NCBI taxonomy): domain Eukaryota; kingdom Metazoa; phylum Chordata; class Cladistia; order Polypteriformes; family Polypteridae; genus Erpetoichthys; species Erpetoichthys calabaricus. Next base: position 17,082,560 of record NC_041397.2, read on the forward strand.
GTGGCCTCTGTGTGTGTGTGTCTCTTCTATTACAACATACAAATTAAGCTTCCATTGCCCTGTGCTGCTGACCTCCTCAACTGATAACATTTCTGACTTTTTATTTTCTCTCCACATCTTTTGTTCAGTTTGCTCCTCCCTGTAACCCCGTCCATTGAAAGTGCACAGACTGGAACAATTTGGGGGAAGGATTTTAGGAAGAACCCCCTGTGTGCGGAGTCTTTTTAGGGGTGGATTTCGCTGCTGTTCCTGACAAATTTTTTTTTATGAATTGTCCCCAGACATGTCTTCTTGTTTGAGAATATCATGTGACTAGTGTGAGTGACTCAGGCTGTGCTTGTCACTGCCTTGTCACCGGTGTTGCTGGGACAGCCTTTATAGGATAAACCAGCTATGTAATAAAACAAAAATCAGATTACCAAAGCCTTCCATGTCAAGTCAAATACACATTAATTGGAATTGGGGACTTTTTATGATTAACCCCCCAACCATCTTGTTGTCATGAAATTGTACTTTAAAGTGGTCAATAATAGCTGTTCTTTTCGTAGCCATTCATTGTCACTTACCATCAAATAAAATTAGTAAACTACGGAAGAATGAGCACGTATTTCAAATCAATTTATGCGTTCAGTGTAATTATACAACATGTGAGGGTGGGGTGGCTGTGTCGTTATTGAAAAAAGAAATCACTACATGTCACATTATTACCATCCTAATATTCAGCACTGAGTTTTATTAAAAATCATACCAGGCCACTAAACTGCCATAATACTACAAGCTTCCCGGGGGCCTATTTTTTTTTTCCCTCCATATCAAGGTTAATTTAAAGTGATTAGCATAAGCACCACAGATGTTGCTATGGGGATAGAAACCTCACATCCTGAGATGATGGACATCATATGAATGCTGTTACAGCTCTTATATGATTAGAGTATTTGTTTTAATGTCATATGAAAGAGATCATGTGACTAAGATCAGTATCTTGTTAATAGCATTTTTATATCCTCTAAATCAATCACTTTTCAAGCGAGTTGAAACCTCTTAGTATTGTTTTTGGCTTATCATAAAGCTCAAGTGTATTGCATTTTAGTTAAGAAAAAAAACAACCCAAGCTGCACTGCATGAATATAAGTTTCTCTGATTATAATGACATATATTAATATTAATCTCTGCTAGCTGTTAAAATGAACTCAACTCTTTAGAAAGAAAGTTATATGTGCTATATGAACAATAAGAAGTGTGAGGAGTGTTACCTGTAGGTAAACCCCCGCAGAACTGAATTTCAAAATGAAAAGCAAAACCTGATTAACTGTGTAAAAGAAATATCTTTTCAGTCGGGAGACTACTGTAGGTCTGACTGATCAGAAGATGGTGGAGCTTCGGCTTATGTGGACTTTCGGCAGGAAAAGGTAGGTCCAGAAGTGATGGTGATGGTGGAAGGTCCATCAATCTTTCCATTTGTAGTGCGTGGAAAAGAGAAGAAGTTATCACGCAGTGCCAACACCCTGGAGTGGTGGAGAATTACCATCACCAGAGCCCTTAAACTGTTTGTCACAGTGGATATATGAATGTATGCATTCATAATACAGTACAGCAATGGCATGTGGTGCTAGTGCTGCTTCTTCAAGGATTCATTGTCCTAGATTCATATTTCACTTTCTGGGTCACTGTCTGTGTGGAGTTTTCAAGCTCTCCCATTGTCTGTATGGGTTTCCCTTGCATGTCCTGAAAAACATGCAAGTTAGACTGATTGGGAGGTCCAAAATGGCCCATCTATGAACGAGTCCACCATTGGTTCCCAACTCAGGCTCAGTGCTGTGTGAAGGACAGCCGGGTCCCATGCCCGGCAGGGACGCCCCTACTGCATTCATTCCGGGGGAGCCAGCATGGGCAGCTCAGTACCTCCCCCGGGACGCTTGGTGGCAGCCTCCCTGGTGGACGATGATTCCCCAACCTGGCGCAAGGCTCCATGGGACATGGAGTCCTCCCGAGCCTGGTTGGGGGCTTGGATGGCCGCCAGGGGGAGCTGCGTGGACTTACCAGCCCGGTTGGTCAATTCCTCAGCCCCACCCGGGAATGCAATTAGGCCCAGGTGACCAAGCACCTGGACTACATCCGGGTGGGGTATAAAAAGGCCAGCCACCACCACTCGAGAGAGCCAGAGTCGGGAGGAAGAGGACTAAGCCTGAGGAGGAGTGGTGGTGCTGAGGTGGAGAGAAGTGTGGTTAACTGTGAGTGTATATTGGGACTGTGTTGGGCCTGTGGGACACGGGGAAGGCGTGCCCCACGGCTGAAGATAAAATAAAAAAGCATCTGTTTAAGTACGTGCCTCTGCTTGAGTCTGTGCCGGGTCGGGCGCTATATAGCGCCTTTTACAGCTGCTAGAATAGGCTCTTGGCCACCTGCCGGTAGGATTAAGCAGATTTGAGATTGTTATAACAACAGTCACACACACACACACACACACAGAGGCCATATTAGCAACACCATTCCATGAACCTGCATATGTTTAAACTGGGAGGAAACTGGAGCACCTGGGGAGAACATGCAAACTCCAAATGGTGACTCCTTCAATGCAAGACAACAGCACTACCACTGTGCCACCCTGCCATCCAATATTATTAATATTATTTCTAGCTGTGTGAACCCATGCTGTAAAAAGCCCAGACTCCTAGAAACCATGGATTCTGACACTTCAATCAATCAATCGCAATGGTTGTGCATTAGCGGCTAAGCAAGTTTCTCTTTTCTCAGCGGTTTCGTTTTGCCAATATGCTTGCATCTGTTGTCTATCAGCAGCTGAGCGAGTTTCTCTTTTCTCGGCGCTTTCATTTTCCCGATGTGCTTGCCTCACTTGTGTATTAGTGGCTAAGTGAGTTTCTCTTTTCTCGGTGGTTTCACTTTGGTGACAGAGTTGCTTTCTTTGAGCTTCATGCTGTAGCCTCGCAGTTCCGGGCCGGACAGACAGACACACACACTTCCACGTGTAGACGTTTATATATGAGTATTGTGCTTGTCGTGGAAAAAAATATATATGAATAGAAGATATTAAGGAACACAAATTAACAACAACGTTATTATTATTATTATTATTTTTGTTATTGTTGTTGTTAATTGTCCTCAATATCTTCATTTCACATTTTTTTTCTGATATAGGCCTAATAATAATCATAATAATACAGCCATGCATCCATTTTCCTAATCTACTTATCGTGAGCAGGACAGCATGGCAGCTGAAGCCAATCCCAGTAAACACTGGGCAAAAACCAGGAACAACAATTGGACAGGGCACCAGTCCAGTTGCTGGACTTAGAAGCAGAGTTTCAAAGAAACAGCCATTATCTGAAACTGGCAAGCAAAAAGAAAAGGGGGACAAAAAAGCACAAACACTGAACAGAAGATGACTGAAAAAGTATCCTGCAGTCGATGACACTGGGATTTGGTTTAAGGAAAAAGCCCATTCGGGGACCTGTAAGGCATTAGTTTCTCACACTACACACTCTTGTGTCTTTATCCTCATATGTAGTTGTTCGTCTAGACTTTCTCCTTCTTTTTCAGTCCTGCTCAGATCCAGTTCACCCTCTTCCGTCACGACAGTAATACTGTAGACACCTTTGTATAAAATCTTCAGTTTCTTGGTAGTCTATCATATGGAATAACCTTCATTCTGTAAGCATACAATAGACTGACATGTTTCTTGAGAAGTCTGTGTGTTTTTAGCTGGTTTTGAACTGATAACTGAGCTTTATGAAATAAAAAAACTGAGAAATCCCATGTCCATAAGTATTCACAGCCTTTGCTCAATACTTTGTCGATGCACCTTTGGCAGAAATTACAGCCTCACGTCTTTTTGAATATGATGCCACAAGCTTGGCACACCTATCCTTAGCCAGTTTCGCCCATTCCTCTTTGCAGCACCTCTCACGCTCCATCAGGTTGGATGGGAAGCGTCGGTGCACAGCCATTTTAAGATCTCTCCAGATATGTTCAATTGAATTCAAGTCTGGGCTCTGGCTGGGCCACTCAAGAACATTCACAGAGTTGTTCTGAAGCCACTCCTTTGATATCTTGGCTGTGTGCTTAGGGTCCTTGTCCTGCTGAAAGATGAACCGTCGCCCCAGTCTGAGGTCAAGAGTGCTCTGGAGCAGGTTTTGATCCAGGATGTCTCTGTACATTGCTGCAGTCATCTTTCCCTTTATCCTGACTAGTCTCCCAGTCCCTGCCGCTGAAAAACATCCCCACAGCATGATGCTGCCACCACCATGCTTCACTGTAGGGATGGTGCCAGGTTTCCTCCAAACGTGATGCCTGGCATTCACACCAAAGAGTTCAATCTTTGTCTCATCAGACCAGAGAATTTTCTTTCTCATGGTCTGAGAGTCCTTCTGGTGCCTTTTGGCAAACTCCAGGTGGGCTACCATGTGCTTTTTACTAAGGAGTGTCTTCTGTCTGGCCACTCTACCATACAGGCCTGATTGGTGGATTGCTACAGAGATGGTTGTCCTTCTGGAAGGTTCTCCTCTCTCCACAGGGGACCTCTGGATTCTTGGTCACCTTCCACTTAGGATGCCACTGTGAGACAATCCTGTCTTGGTGGTCTACAGACAATTCCTTTGACTTCATGCTTGGTTTGTGCTCTGACATGCACTATCAACTGTGGGACCTTATATAGACAGGTGTGTGCCTTTCCAAATCATGTCCAATCAACTGAATTTATCATAGGTGGACGCCAATTAAGCTGCCGAAACATCTCAAGGATGATCAGGGGAAACAGGATGCACCTGAGCTCAATTTCGAGCTTCACGGCAAAGGCTGTGAATACGTATGTACATGTGCTTTCTCAATTTTTTTTATTTTTAATAAATTTGCAAACACCTCAAGTAAACTTTTTTCATGTTGTCATTATGGGGTGTTGTGTGCAGAATTCTGAGGAAAAAAATGAATTTAATCTATTTTGGAATAAGGCTGTAACATAACAAAATGTGGAAAAAGTGATGTGCTGTGAATACTTTCCAGATGCACTGTATATATATATATATATATATATATATATATATATATATATATATATATATATATGGTTCTCTGTCTCTCTCTCTATATATATACTGTATATTTTTTATATATATATATATATATATATAATGTATTTGTGTTTACTCCGATCATCTGATATAAGCTGCATCAATCTAAAGTGTTACAAATATACAGTATATTTCACTACTATAAGCCTGGATCTAAATCTTGAAACAATATTTATTATAAGAAAAATCCTTTAGCTTTAGGTTTTAATATGTCATAACAGCATGTTTTATTTATTTATTTCCTCATTTGACCAGGGAGGTTGTTTTATGTTTATATTTTTGTGCTCATATGTCTTGCCTGTTACTGTGGCTGACTTGAACTCATATTTCAGATGACCTTCTCCTTTATATTGCTAGCATAAGTCATGAATTCCGTAAGTAAAGGTTGATGTGTTCCCTAAAGGAAAAATATGGTTTCAATTTTAAATAAGACCACAGTAAAACCAGAGACTACTATTTATTACTTCCAAGTGACATGCCAAAGACTTGACAGCACAGACTGTAATATTTGCATTGATACTGATCAAATGGCAAAGTATTTATCAAAGTCAGAAATGAATGGGTGGGATGGGAATTTAACTGCTGACTTAGTTGAGCGCCTTGATGGAACAAATTCTCCATTATACTGGTACTTCATTGGAATAAAAATATATGTGGCAGTGAACTCAAAAATTAAAATTTGATCTGCAGAGACGAATGGTTTATAGAAAGTCAAATCAAAGTACACAAGCTGTTCTATTATAAGCTTTTAATAAGCATCTTCAGCAGTAATACAACACTACAATTAAAACTTTCATAAATGGGATGAATATATTTTTGCAAATCCAGGCTGTTCAATTTATTCTTATTCTCGTTTTTTTAGAGAATTATATTTATATACAGTATAAGTTCAACTTCAAGTTCAAATTCATGTTTTCTGTCACAAATACCAACATACAACACATCACCATTCTCCATGGCCATGATAATTAATATTACTAGTCTGGCCAGGACGAGAAGTCTGCAAATAACAGAAAGATCCCTTGCAGTAAATGTTCTGGAGATGACTGAATACTGGAAGGACAGTGGAGTACACTGGAGGTTACATGTCTCCCATGACCAACAGCTGGCAACAAGGAAGTATACTGTCATATACAGTATATGGCCTCCTGTCACTTACTGTTCATTGCTCAGGGCTCAGTAGGTTTGTCTGGCCTTTATAATGTAAATGGACTTTCAGCGCTGCATGGGTTCTTGGGCCCATGAGGAGAAGAGCTAGAAAGGTGTCCCCAGGACAGTTCTGGTCACAGAAGGAGTCCAGTGATTTACCCTCTAAGTGACTGCTGGATGAAGCTGGAAGGCTTCTTCTAAGCACTACATATTTGAGCTTGAGTTTGGCATTGATAGCAGAGTGAGTCACAAAGGCTCCTTCTCTGTTAGTCTGTTAGTTAGAGTCCAGTCTGGTTCAGAAGAGAGAAAAGAGACATTTGAAAGAAGCCTTGTGACCATAGACATTTTGTGTCATCTCTACTCCTTAAATTCCTCTGGCACTTTCTTCCACATATCCTGACAGGGACCCCCAATTCCTTTCCAATAGTACTTTGTGGTCTCTCAAATCTCTCCAATTCATTACGTGCATGTTCACCTGTTACTTGCAGGGGTTGGTGGCAGGATTGGCACTCCAGCCACTATAAAGAACCTCACACTGTTTCAGTGTGGTGCTGAGGTGTCATCCGCTGCACTCAGGTTCCAATCCAGGTGGATCATCGTGCGGTGGGTGTGGTAATGTGCTATCAGCGCATTCTCCCAAACTCTCACCTGTTACTTCTTTCATTCAGCAGAGGGTAAGTACTTGCACTACAACTGTCACCAAAAGGGTATTGTTCCACCATTGGAGATCCCCTGGCTCCATTACGTCTGCCCACTGGAAACTTTAAATAACCCTTTTTGAAACTTTCTACATCACAGATGAACAGCTCGTCCAATCCTACAATTCAAAGATTTCTTAGTGCAGTTGATAAGGTTTTGGGTGGGGTAATCGAACAAACCGCATGTTTCTATCTTTATGGGAATGTGCAATCAGTCCAATACCCCATCAACACTCTGGAGCTGCTCTTTCACACACACCTACACCTCTCCAAAGCCAGCGCGCTTCTTTATTTATTTATTTTAAATTGCATAAAGCCACAGATTTTACTCACTATACTACACATATCCATTAAAATGCTGCAATAAATGTAGATGATGGCATGTGCGACAATTTTCAATAATAAAATAATCTTTAAATGTGTTGTTGTAAAGGTGTCATTTGTTGCAGTAATAGTGACCATGTCTATATGTATAAAATCCAATTTTTTTCTGGAATTTGCTTGAACATTCCAGTTGATTTTGAGACTTCTCTCATCATTCATAGTTCGCTTGCGGAACCAAATTATTTGCTCAATTCTGAGAGAGACGCAACGAGACGCAGCGAGGGGGGTGAGGCCCTCCTCACTCACTTGTCTGCCTCGGGGTGTTCCTTACCTCTGCTTAGTTAGCGAACGAGAGAACTACTTAATGGATTTAGATTGGGATTTTTTCTATAATTTGCTTGAACATTCCGGTTGATTTTGTGACTTCTCTCATTGCACTATGAATCGTAGTTTGCTTGCTGGAGCGATATAGGGGAGCGAGGGAGGAAGAAACGTCACGTCAGGAGTGGGGAGCCGTGCAGGGCCCTCCTCACTCACGTGTCAGCCTTCGTTCAAGTCGGTCTACCTCTGCATTTTGGAGTGTTCCTTGTCTCCACTTAACTAGCGATACCTGTTTGTTTATTGATTTTTAAAGTTTGTCCTGTTTTACTACTACGCTGTGGGGGACTGCTAGTTATGAATACATTATAGGCCACCATTGGTTCATAATTATGTGATGACTTTTTCATATGATGATATTTTTGAAGTGAGGTGATGTGAAAAATTAATTTGTTTCTATCAGTGTTTGTTGAATAGCAGACAGGTCAAAGAGAATCGTAACAGGGTTTTGGGAATGCACTGGTTGAACAAGATAAAATGAAAGGGACAGTATGTACAGGGGTTTAGCAAATGTCCCTACAGTAGCCTAGATCATTAATAGCACTTTAAAAGTTCAACTAGAAATTAAAAGTACAGTTCATTATCCAACTTATTGTTGTATAACAAGTCAAACTGTTTACATTTACATTTATTTGCTTAGCAGATGCTTTTATACAAACCGACTTACAAAAAAGGTGAACACAACAGAGTAAACATCAGTCTGGGGGACTATTTTGGGAACAATTGTTACAGGACAAGGTGAAAAAATTCGACCATCACAAGTGATAAAAAAGTACAAGTGTTTTACACTTCCTAGATAATAACCTTTAATTAGACCGAAATTCATTTAAAAATCGCTTCTTAAACATATTGAGGGACTCATATTTCTTGATGGAGCTGGGCAGCTTGTTCCATCATCTTGGAGTTACACATTAAAAGAATCTGGACTAAAATTTAACAATACTGCCATTCATCAGTGTAGAGAAGGTGCATAGGACCTCAGAAGTGCCACAAAATATGTATGGGTGCTGATCCATTGTCTACTCTGTAGGCAAACATCAGGGATTTGAACTTAATATGTGCTCCTATAGGGAGCCAATGTAGTGATCTGAAGAAAGGAGAAATGACTTGTGCCCACCTCAGCTGGTGCAACACCAGACATGCTAATTCATTTTTTCATCCTCTGCATTGGCTTAATGACACGCTTCTCCCACCAATAGAGAGTTGCAGTTGTGTAGATGTGACAAGACCAAACCCTGGACCAGGAGGTGCAAGTTCAAGAGACCATAGCATCATGATCTCTGAAGGACATCTGGTCATGGATCACCACCCCAATGTTACGTACAGAATTGTGAACAGAGATGGGGTCCTTAACAGATGGGGAAATAAGGATAACAAGGAGGTCCATCTTTGCCAACTTGAGCTGGTGACAGTGTTCCTTTGCCCAGGTTGCAATTTCAGTGAGACATGCAGAAATTTTAGTAGGTACAGTGTGGTCCATTGTAGGGAACGACAGGTATAACTTTATATCATCAGCAAAGCACTGATATAAGAAATCATAGAACAGGATGACATGGCCCTCTGAGGAGTTGTATATGGAGACAATTAGAGGGCCCAGCACAGATCCTTTGGGTTCCCTTATGCTTGCCTGGTGCACTCCTGACATCTCTCCATTCCAGGACACAGAGTAGGAACTACCCAAAAGATAGGGCTCTAAACACCTGACATCAGTCCCATTAACAACAAGGTCAGAGAATGTGGGAGGGAGGATCTAGTTGTTTTACTGCATTAAAGGCAGAGAGCGATCTAGAAGGATGAGGACAGATGACATGTCGGTAGCTCTAGCCTGCTATATGTAACATGTTGAAAATGGTAAGTAGATCCGTCTCCATGGAATGGCCCTTCTTGAAGCCTGACTGATAAGCATCAAGCAGTCTGTGGTGGTGAGGCACAGTGGTTAAGGCTTTGCACTTGTGGGTTCAAATCCTGCCACTGACACTGTGTGACCCTGTGCAAGTCACTTCACCTGCTTGTACCCTAACTGGAAAAAAAAAATGAAAAGAAATGTGACCAGTTATATCTCAAATGTTGTTAACTCGCTCTGGCTAAAGGTGTGTCGGCCAAATAAATAAATGTAAATGTTCTGTAGAAGAAAGGAAGAGACCTAATTAGAGACAGCATATTCCATTGTTTAACATAGACATGAAAGAAGAGAGACTGGTTTATACTTACTTACTAGAGATGGGCCGGAAGTGGGCTCCTTGAGAAGAGGGGTTATTAGGAGCTGTTTGAACAGTGTTTTTGTAAAGTGTCTGTGCCAAGTGAGCTGTTGATGATGGTTTTTAATTGCGTAATTGAGTGAGGGACAGACAGCCATGAGTAGATGTGAGGGTATGTGGTCAAGTGGAGAGGCAGTAAGACAACTGGAGAGGAGGTTGGAGATGTCAGTGGTGGAGAGAAAGAGAAGGTTGTGGTGTGTTCAGGAGAGAGAAAACCGGCCAGATGGTTGATGACAGCCACCTTTTCCTCATAAAATTGGTTCCAATGTCATCAGCAGTCAAGAAGATTGAGGGTGGAAAGTTGGTGGAGGGTTGAAGAGAGAGGTGAAGGCAGAAAACAAGCTACACGTATTAGAAGTGTTGCTAATCCTGTTCTTTTTAGTTAGCCAATAAAAGGTGTCATTTTGCTTGGCCTTTCTCTACATTCATAATAATAATTCATTACATTTATATAGCGCTTTTCTCAGTACTCAAAGCGCTATCCACACAGGGAGGAACCGGGAAGCGAACCCACAACCTTTCACAGTCTCCTTACTGCAAAGCAGCAGCACTACCACTGCACCACCTGTGAGGATGGCTAACACGGTAGAACACCCTAGTACTAATCCTGTTTTGAAAGAAACTGACCTTAGCATTGGTAGTTGCAGAAGAAAAGAAAGATGGACAGGAACGATACTTTTTCAAGGCAGCCTTGGATTTTGACCTTCTTCAGTTCCTTTCAGCTGTCCTAAACTTGGTCCACTGACTGCCTAGAGCTTCAGTTTGCCATGGTCAGGAGGATCTTTTGCATGCAAGCCTAGAGGAGTAAGAACGGAGAGCATCAAGGCAAGAAGACAGAGCTGAACATGGAGCGTCAGTGGCAGCATTAGTGTCAAGAGCGGAGAGAACTGAGGAGACTCTTTTTCTCCAGTTCTGGACTCCATATTTAATTCAATTTCGTCTCTGTATAAAATACGAGCTGCAGTTTTCACATTCTGTTTTGCAGCACATCACTGAAACACGGGGAAACAGTCTGACTCATTTGAAATTTTGCACCATCTTGCTATTCTGCTACCCTGAAGCATTTTCTGTGTGTACTAAACGAACATTTCCGGACCACTTCAGTGAATCAGGTGCGCTGCTTTTAGACTTCTGACACATTGCTTCACACATAATGGCAGATAATTGCAGCAAAGGAGGCAAACAAGTTTCTTTTCTAGGTGACTGTCCAGATTTCATGTCTCCAAAGTGATGAGAACATTGTTAAAACTCCAGATGTATGTCTGTCAAGTATGATGCACACCAGTGGGCGATATTAAACGAATTAAAAAGGGCCGGGATGATAGCCTGCACATTATTATGTCAGTTTGCTACAGTTATGCTAACCTACAGTGCCATTCCACAATAAATGGCATGCTCGTCACCCACATTTTTCCTTGTGCTTATTACATATCAGTCAATGTCACTAAGACAACATGTTTCCATTGTCCAACGCTGTGACGATAATAGCTGCCTCTGCTCCGTGTTAAAAGAACAATTACATTTTATTTTTTTTTGAAGAAGCAGGAAAGGATCTCAGACCATTAGAGTATGATTCGGGTTTAGAGACCTGTAATTACATTTTCTCACATTTGGTGGGCACATCAGCTTTATATTGTGTGTTGCATAACCCGATTTGCGAGAAATCCAAATAAAATTACATGTTTATTTCAAGATATTTATATCTATTGTCCTTAATCGAGCAGCCATAACCGTATTAAATACAAATCCCTAGTGGTTGCCTGAATGAGGAAACTGAACACAGAGGACTGTCTATTGTTTCGTCGAACGCAATAAAATATTAACCATGCTCAAAGCAGGCAGAATACAGCTTTTAAAAATGTTGAAGCTTATGCTTACAGCTGTAACTCTTAAAACCGTTAAACAGCATAATTAATTCGACTATTCCCCTTCCATCATCGTCAAAAGTGCTTTCTGGGCCGCAAAGGCTAGCATCTCTACTGCCATTGGGTGCAGGCCAGGAATCAACACTGGATGGGCACTAGTGATGCTCCTGCTCAGGCATCACTCATATACTGCCCTTCCTCCTGGAAATTTACACATTTTATTGTTATAAAACATTGAATTACTGTGGATTTTTTTGACACTGATCAACAAAAAAAGACTCTTTAATGTGAAAGTGAAAACAGACCTCTGCAAAATTACAAATATATTTTATACTATTAGATAAATATAAATGAAAGACCCTAACCCTAGGTTTACAGAAGTCTCTTTTAATTTTGTCATTAAAGGGTCTTTTTCCTGTTTAACACTTCCAAAAACTTCAAAAGGGTATGCAGTAAAAACGCCTATATTACGGAAGAACAGTACAGCATAAATGTCTGCATACCATAACTAGTTCACAAGTGACAGTCTAAGGCTGGCCTATTGCAGTGTAAATAAATGTAAAGTATTACACATTTAAGTCAGAATGATTTGAATACACAATGGGAGGTGTGAAATGTCCTGGGAGTCGTAGTGGACTTGCAACTATCAATTTCCAGAAGCCATTAAGAAGGCTAGCAGAATGTCAGGTTATATAGCGCCCTGATGTACGGAGTACAAGTCCAAGAAGGTTATGCTTAGGTCTTGATAACACACTGGTGAGGCCTCATCTGGAGTCCTGTGTGCAGTTTTGGATTTCAGCCTACAAAAAAGACAGCAGTGCTGGAAAAAGTCCAGAGAAGAGTAACTAGGCTGAGTCCAGGGCTACAGGGGATGAGTTATGAGGAAAGATTGAAAGAGCTGAGCCTTTAAGAAGATTAAGAGGAGACCTGACTGATGTGTTTAAAATTATGAAGGGAATTAGTTCAGTGGATTGAGACGGTGACTTTATATTGAGTTCATCAAGAACATTTGAGCACAGTTGGAAACTTGATAAGAGTAAATTTCACACAAATGTTAGAAGGTTTTTCTTCACACAGAGAACCATAAACACATTAAATAAACAATCAAGTAGTGTGGTGGACAGTATGACTTTAGGGTCATTAATAACTCGATTTGATGTTGTTTTGTAGAAATTAGGTGGTAAGGAGTAAATCCCAAGGATTACTGTTAACAATTAAACACTAAAAAATGCTAACATTGTACCGCCGTCTCCCGGGAGAAGAACATAACAGCACTAGAAAAGGTCCAGAGAAGAGCGACTAGGCTGATTCAGGGCTACAGGGGATGAGCTATGAGCAAAGATTAAAAGAGCTGAGCCTTTACAGTTTAAGCAAAAGAAGATTAAGAGGAGACCTGACTGAAGTGTATAAAATTATAAAGGGAATTAGTCCAGTGGATCGAGACGGTGACTTTATATTGAGTTCATCAAGAACATTTGAGCACAGTTGGAAACTTGATAAGAGTAAATTTCACACAAATGTTAGAAGGTTTTTCTTCACACATAGAACCATAAACACATTAAATAAACCATCAAGTAGTATGGTGGACAGTAGGACTTTAGGGACATTAATAACTCGATTTGATGTTGGTTTGTAGAAATTAGGTGGTAAGGAGTCAGTAGCGTAGCGTGGGTGTCAGCCGCCCGGGGCGGAGGAAAATTAAGCCGCCCCCTTATTTAGGTATGGTTCAAATTTTTGCAAGATATTATTATTATTTATTGTGAAATTTTGCCGCCCCCTAAAAGTGCCGCCCGGGGCGGGCCTCCCCTGCCGCCCCCACTACGCTACGCCACTGTAAGGAGTAAATCCCAAGGATTACTGTGAACAATTAAACACTAAAAAATGCTAACATTGTACCGCCGTCTCCCGGGAGAAGGACATAGCAGCACTAGAAAAGAGCAACTAGGCTGATTCAGGGCTACAGGGGATGAGTTATGAGGAAAGATTGAAAGAGCTGAGCCTTTACAGTTTAAGCAAAAGAAGATTAAGAGGAGACCTGACTGAAGTGTATAAAATTATAAAGGGAATGAGTAAAGTGGATCAAGACTGTGACTTTAAAATGAGTTCAAAAAGAACACAGGGGCACAGATGGAAACTTGATAAGGGTAAATTTCACACAAATGTTAAGAGGTTTTTCTTCATAAACACATTAAATAAACCATCAAGTAGTGTGGTGGACAGTAGGACTTTAGGGACATTAATAACTCGATTTGATGTTGGTTTGTAGAAATTAGGTGGTAAGGACTAAATCCCAAGGATTACTGTGAGCAATAAAACACTGAAAAATGGTAACATTGTACCGCCGCCCCAGGAGAACAACCAAACCCCAGGTTGCTGCACAATCAGAAAACCGCTAGGGAAAAGCAGTTCTTTTATTTGACCCCTCACCACATGCCCCAGCTCAGCATCAGACAATAAGCATTACTGTAATGAAGAAGAGGAAAAAAAATATACATACGACAAAAAACAAACAAACAAGTACCTAACATAGAATCAAAACAACCTTTCACAGATTAGGGGCAAGATGTTCTCGCTTAAGAGAAACTGGTTTCCCAAATAGGTTTACTGTTCTTAAGCAAAGTGGAAGCCTAACGGAATACGCCAGCCACCGAGCTCATAACAAAAAAGTTCTGTCCTAACTTTCCAAAGAATTGCCGGAGAAACCAAAAAAAAAAAGTCCATCTTCAGAGACGCGTCTCCCTTGTGTCACCGGGTGAAAAGAATAAAAAAGAAACTTCTTCCAGAAGGTGTATTCTTGGTGCTACCTCGCTGCTTCCCCATGCTCTACTGCACGATGTCTCTTTCTCTCTCTCCCCTTCTTTTACCGGTTTAAAGTCTTCAGCACCAATCGTCCTGTCCGTGTTGTGACCTCCCCCTTAAAAGTGTATTTTCAGTAACTACTTTTCTTGAAGGAGCTGCAAACTGCCAACGGGACAATATCACATGTGGCACCCGCTACAACGTGATGACAGCACAAAAGGGAACAAAAATCACAAACCCGAAATATAACACAAACAGATGTTTCTTTTGCTTGACATTATCTAATGAGGAATACTGAATATCAGCTGCATGGTCATATTTAACCCAGAAATAATTGGAATGACCCCATTTGACCCACAGAGGCTAGGAACCTGACCAATCGGAACACTCCATGCTCTGAAACACTGCTAAAACCAATAGAAAGAGAATGATCATGGCCACGTCCGAGAACCTTTCACTGTGCCGTGAAACGTAACACAAAGAACATCAATCAGAAACCCATAAAATACAACATTAGGAGAATAGAAATTGGAGAGTTTTGTTTGGTTTGTACGGCCTGTTCTTGACTAAATTTTTTTTTTTAATGTTCTAAATTGTTTAAAAAAGGAATCCAAAACAACATCCACTGATGTGCTTGATTCACATTGACGTGCAGTAGGAGAAATTACACACCAGCTTAAAAACCATAGTTGGAGTAATCTAATGAAATGCATCTCCATACTTGATGACTTGTATTGCAGCAGGGTTGATTCACAAGAAGAGAAACGTATGTCCAAAGTCAGTCTATCCATCCATCCATTTTCAATCCTGCTTATTCTTAACAGGATTGTGGGAAAACTGGAGCCTACCCTAGTAAGCATCATCAGTCACAAAGCAGGAACAACTCCTGGGTAAGAGCGCCAGTCCATTATAGGTCGGACACACTCACACACAGTGCCAACTTGGCTAATGTGCATGTCTTTGGACTGTGGGAGGAAAACCATGAAAACGCTGGGAGAACATGCAAACTCCACGCAGGCACCACCCGGGGACGTGAACTCCGGACTCCTTATGTTTGATCCAACCATGTCTAATGTCAGTGTAGTATAATGAATCAATAAGCAAGGTATCATATTTTCTCTGCGGTGGGTTGGCGCCCTGCCCGGGATTGGTTCCTGCTTTGTGCCCTGTGTTGGCTGGGATTGGCTCCAGCAGACCCCCGTGACCCTGTGTTCGGATTCATCGGGTTGGGAAATGGATGGATGGATGGATCATATTTTCCACTAACTTGGAGTGAACCTTAACTTGTTGTTGCCAGATCCTTCCATCCATGTGAGGTAGCGGGAATTCAAGGAGGCCAGCTCTCTTCACAATTGTCAAGCATGGCATTTCTGTCTCTTTATCCTAATATCCACCATGAGATGATTTGTTCATGTCATTTAAAGCCAGGCTAGACGAGAATTCATAATCCACAGAGAATCACCTGGCAAGATCGCTTTCACCATATCAATAGTCAGAGTCAGCTGATCATAATTATGACACCGCAAACTGCTGAGCAGTCCATTCATTTTGTCCTAGATGGTAAGATTTGCGTGCTTTTGTCTTTGTTAATTTTCAGGCTTTTTGTGCGAACTCCTATAAAGTAATTTTTTCATTATGGAGTAAAGAATTTCCCACTGATGAGGCCTGAATTACTATCATGCGCTATATAGAATTTAAGAAGAACCTCTAAAAACTCAGCCACACACTTCTAATAACTTCCATCTCATTCAGTACATAGCACCACATATCATATGTCGTTGTTGCTTCTGGTAATTTTATTACGTGTTCAATCTTGTGTCATCTACCGGACCTCCCAGCACATTTTGACATTTCTTTTCTTTGTTTATGCTGGTCATATCTTAGACTTTCATTTTTTTTTTTAACCATACAATAACTTGCCTTTGCTTCATTCTGCTCCAGTTTGGAATGCTGTTCAGATCCTTGTGTAAAGATTACCCCCTTACCTCGAGGGTATGTCTTTCCAGAAATATATATGAATCATAATATGCTGTGATCACTAGCCTCCAGCAGATCAAACGCCTCTGGATTCTGAATTGTGTTTTATTACGCTATAACAAGTCAGGACAGACTGTCCCTTCAAGCGAGTGCCCTGATGGATTGCATTATAAAAATAACCATTTAACAAATCTGAAATTCCTTCTGCCGCCGTCCCATTTTTTATTGGGTGTTGCCAAGCTGATAGTTGCTTAATTACGGTTTCCCATTACTTTCACATAAATCCCCAAGCAGCCATTTCTTACGTTGTCTACAAGTTTGTCTGTATTTCGGCCGAGAGGTCTATGACTCACCCCAAAGTCAGCCCTTTATCTTCGCAGCTTCCCGTCTTAACCCAAATGTCATTGATAACGCATTGCTCATCTCCATGATTAAGCCACTTCAGATTTAGATTCCATTTTAAATGAATTGCTAGTCCTTTGGCCTTTCTAACCTGTCTTACTAAATAGTTTAGATGTGCTTATATTATACTCAATACAACATTTAGTTATATTTCTTTGGAAGCAATTTTGTCGAAACTTTGTAGCGGTCTGGTGCCACTAAGCTTCACACCGTCGGTGAGATGGTGATTTATTTCTTTTTTTAGGTGGAGATTCCAGGGAACACACCCAGCCTTGGCCTAACCCGCATGCACTCACAAGTAGAGACACAAAACCAATGAATGAATAAATAATATATTAAATGAAAACCCAATACAAAACAACAACAATCAGACAAACTTCCCTTTCCCCTACGGCGATACAATTGTAACCTAAGAATGAACCACGACAATGTCCTTATACAGTCCAGTACAGCAAAAGCAGGTGTAAAGGTATGATGTGAAGATGAGAATTCCGAGAACAGCTTCCATAGAAAATGAGTGAAACAGTCCTACCGGTAGTCCTGAGCGGCGAGGGGTGAGATTTCCAGGAGCACTCCTTTTGAAGACGCACGATGATGAATCCACCACTATTCACACGACAGGCAGGAACGAGACAGTCCGTTCATCCTAACTGGAAACGATCCAGGGCACAATTAACTTTTCAGACAACACGCTAGACAGGATACACAAAAACACAGATCTCCCGTTGCTCCGTCAGGCCCCCCTTTTCAAATTTCCCGCTGGTCTCTTTTTTTCCCCAGCAGCCCCTACTTCCATTCCAGTCATCCTATGTAGGTAATCCCTCCTTGGGCTGCTGGGAAATGGAGTTCTTCCCACAGTAGCACTGATACAGCTTTATGATGGAATGTACTTTTGTTAACCTATTTTGCATCTGCTCTGGAAATGCCCTCCTGGATCATCTGCATCATCTGTTACAACAGTCTTCTTCCTCTTCTTTCGGTTGCTCCTGTTCAGGTTGTCACAGTGGAGTATTGGCTCATATTCTCCTTTTCAGGACTCTCTAAATCTTTCCCATTTCTGTCCATCCATCTGTTATCTGAATACAACTTTTCTTGTATAAGGAAGGTATCTTGAGAATATTAGAAAGAGAATATAAATGGATTGAAAATCACCAGGGAAAAAATTGGACAGAGCTACAGCCTTCTGTGTTTTGCATCCTCAGTTGGAAAGGCCAGCCACAAGCTTGGGACCTCCCAAGTCGAAAAGCATAGATAGATAGATAGATAGATACAGTAGATAGATAGATACATAGACAGATAGATAGATACTTTATTAATCCCAAGGGGAAATTCACATATTCCAGCAGTAGCATACTGATAAAGAAATATTAAATTAAAGAGTGATAAAAATGCAGGTATACAGACAGACAATAACTTTGAATAGTGTTAATGTTTACCCCCAGACCCCCAACCCACCCCGGTGGAATTGAAGAGTCGCATAGAGTGATGGAGGAGCGATCTCCTCAGTCTGTCAGTGGAGCAGGAAAGTGACATCAGTCTGCCGCTGAAGCTGCTCCTCTTTCTGGAGATGATACTGTTTAGTGGATGCAGTGGATTCTCCATGATTGACAGGAGCCTGCTCAGCACCCATCGCTCTGCCACGGGAAGACGCCGGAGTGGCGCAGGCGGTGGACGTGGGTGAGGAGAATAACCAAAGATTCCTTTGACGTCCTCCTCCCGCCAATGTGGTCTGAGTGCTAGTCTGTTTCTTAGTATTTCACCCAAGAGTGTACAGCGGATTTAGAAAGTATTTAGGACCCTTCACTTTCTATATACTTTATTGTGATGTACATTTCATTTTAAATGGATACATTTGCAATTTTGCCTATCATTCTGTACACAATGACAACGTGAAAACATGTTTTCAGGTTTGTAAATTTCTTAACCAATCAAAAGGTGAAATCTCTCCTTTCTAAAAGTGTTCAGCCCCTTTGCTGTCACGCTTTGTGTCTTTGAGATATGTTTAGAACTCAGTTGGGTTCATCTGTGGCAAACTGAATTGAATTTAGAAAGGCACCTGTGTATTGTGACCTTTTGGGACATTGCAGCACACCAAACCTTAGACACCACCACAGTGACACAAATCCTGGGTTCATATACAAGGTCTCTTAACAACACAACCTTAAAAAAAGGCTTCTCACTCGTTGTAAAACACAAGAATTCTCTTTTCTCTCTGCCTCCTTCGCTCATTCCTCCACTCCTACCTCCTTCTTCGACCCGATCCTTTTAAGCCAGTGTAAGAAGACACTATATAGCACCCATCCCAACACAGACTGGACACGGGAGGCACGTGTAAAATAAATAAACTTTTATTTTTTCTTCGTCTCTGGGCTACGCCTTCCTCGTACCCCCAGACACAACACACAAAAGCACTTATCTCTTCCTCTCGGCAACACCACTCCACCTCAGCAAGCTGTGTCCTCCTCCCACCCGACTCTGGTTGCTGAGTGGTGGTTGTTGGCACCTTTTATAGTTCACCTGGAAGTGCTCCAGGTGCTTGATCACTGAGTTCCGGCTGCACTTCCGGGTGTGATGAATATGTTACCCAAACGGGCTCAGGAGTCCCAAACACAGCACCCCCTGGCGGTGCCTGTGGGACCCAACAGGGTTGCATCCATCTCCAATTCCCAGTGAGCCCTGTGGGAAACCAAGGCACTGCTCCACCCCAGGGGGTTGGCCATCTAGTTTCCAGGGAGAGGTATTGCAGTGTCCAAGGCTGCTCCCCCTGAATATAGTGTGCAGGGCTGTCCCGGCTGGGTATGGACGCCAGACGCCTGCCACACCAGTTTCGGGAGTCCTTCTGGAGCCCGGGCATAGCCTGTTGGAAACACTTCCGGGTCAAGTGGAAGTCCCGGACAGCAGGGACCATGAATCCCTGCAGCATCCATGAAACCCTACGAGGGCTATTTCACGGCACTACAGTTCACAGCAGGTCTATATGGATACCGAAGCCCTGGGATGCTGCCATCTAGTGTGAATGTACTCTTGCCAAACTCTTTCCCTGGTCCCCAAATGTCATGAGAGCTCCAAAAATGCTTTCAAAATTGCCCTCTTGAAGGGGAAATATCATCAAATCCCCAACTAGATACAAAAAGGGGCCCTGAACAATCTTTATTAAATAAAAGATTTATTTTAAACAACGACTCAAAATCCATGAAACTTCTAAAAGCACAAAAGAATTGTCTGAGATGGCAAGACAATCCACTGCAAACAAAGTTCCAATACAGAATCCAAAGGCAAAGTCAAATGCAGACCACAGTTTCAAAAATCCAGAAATCACGAAAAGCAACAAAACACAGAAAAAACACAAATGACACTCCACTTTCTTGCATTTTCAAAATGAAATGACAGGAATGATGGAAGGCCATCCAATAAATAGGGTGGAGGGCAGTTCCTGCTGGAAATTGGCAGGTGGACCCACCCCCTTGGGGAACCACCCACAAAACACATGGAACATAATCAAATAAACAAAGAATATTAGAACAATCTAGATGAGAACAGGCTGTTCAGCCCAACAAAGCTCACCAGTCCTGTCCATTTATTTCTTCCAAGAAAACATCAAGTCGAGTTTTGAAAGTCCCTAAAGTCTTACTGTCCATCACAGTACTTGGTCACCTATTCCATGTGTTTGTCGTTCTCTGTGTAAAGAAAAACTTCCTAATGTTTGTGTGAAATTTACCCTTACGTTTCTTACTGTGTCCCCGTGTTCTTGATGAACCCATTTTAAAGTCACAGTCTCCATCCACTGGACTAATACCCTTCATAATTTTAAACACTTCAGTCAGGTCACCTCTTAATCTTCTTTTGCTTAAACTGTAGAGGCTCATCTCTTTTATTATCTCTTTCCTCATAACTCATCCTCTGTAGCCATGGAATCAGCCTAGTCGCTCTTCTCTGGACCACCTCTAGTGCTGCTATTTCCTTTTTGTACCCTGGAGAACACAACTGCACACAGGACTCCAGATGAGGCCTCACCAGTGTGTTATAAAGCTTGAGCAGAACCTCCTGTGACTTGTACTCCACACATCAAGGCGCTATATAACATGACATTCTGTTAGCCTTCTTAATGGCTTCTGAATACTCTCTGGATGTCGATAGCTTAGATTCCACTACGACTCCTAAATCCTTCTCGTAAGGTGTACTCTTGATTTTCCGACCACCCATTGTGTATTCAGACCTAACATTTTTACTTCCTATGTGTAATACTTTACATTCACTGACATTAAATTTCATCTGCCATAAATCTGCCCAAGCCTGTATGCTGTCCAAGTCTTTCTGTACTGATATAACAGAAACCAAATTATCTGCTAATCCACCTATCTTGGTATCATCTGCAAACTTAACCAGCTTGTTACTTATATTCCTATCTAAATCATTTATATTTATTAAAAATAGCAGCGGCCCTAACACTGACCCCCGCTGGACTCCTCTCTTAACATCAATCAATTCTGATGAGGATTCTGATTCCTCACACCATCACCCTCTGCTTCCTGTGTCTGAGCCAATTCTAAAAACATCACCCTGGACTCCCACTTCTTTTAGCGTGATGCTCAACCTCTAATGTGGCACCTTATTTAAAGCTTTCCGAAAGTCAAGAGTCCTAGGGTGTTGCTTGATGTTGCCATCTTGCCTGAAGATGGGGCCTGAGTTGCCTCGACATCTTGCATATTGGAATCTTTTTAGTTAGCCAATAAAAGGTGTAATTTTGCTTAACTTCTCACTGAAAGTCAAGATAAATAATATCATATGCTCCACTGTATAATATACATAATAAACAAGACAAACATTAATACAAATAAATTATACAGAATTTGACAAAATAGACAACTTTGAACCCCAGCCAGGGGGCTGAAACATGACACCCAATTATTTTGGGCTCCCAGCCGGGTGACAGATTAGTTTCACAGATGGGTGATAGGTGACAAATTCCGAGTACAAAAACACACAGTCACCTTCATTAAACAACAATGTAAATCCGCACTGCAGAAAATCAGCTTGATACGTGAGCTTTTTCACTTTTTTTTTACTGAGAAGTGCTTGTTCTGTTTCTAACGGTTTATCATCATCTTCTTGAGCAGGCCATTCCAATCGATCTCTTAGAATTGGCACTTAACGACGACATGTACTCTTTTTCTTGATTTCTTTTTTGTTTGTTTTTTAACGTGAGACACTCTACCATCTTGATTACTGAGTACATATAAAAGGATTGTGGAGAGAATGAGCGAGGGCGGGAATCCGAAGAAACAAAACGTCTTTAAAGAACATAACACTGCCGTCTACAAGCTGGCACAACGAAACTGTTAAAGTGACAAGGCGCTAATGATGCACTGTGTGCTGTTATATCTTTTACAGAAGTGTCGCACCATCTAAAATTTCTCACACTCCCCCACTTTAAAGACCACTGCTACAGGGGGACCTAAGTAAAATTATGATTTTGCCTCTGAAGTCCTTAAAGTGCACTATAACTCAAAGGTTAAGGCATTTGGGAAAATCATAATGTATGGACAATATTTTAATTAATGTTGCTTTTATCTTAGAGTGGTTAATGGGTGTTTTGCCCAGGGTTAGTTTTGCCTCACTGATAGGCCGGGCTCTAGGTTAAGATAATAGATAAATATATGGAGTTTTACTTAATTGGATTTTACATTTAAACATAACACTATGCAGGCTACTAAATTATATAGTTATGTATGTTTATTTTAGAAATGTTTTCTTGAAATTTCTCTATTCCTAACTATATCCAGCATGGCGGTCCAGAGGTAGCACTGCTACCTCATAAGACGGGAACCAGGATTCACATCCTGGGTCGCTCCCTGTGTGTGGATGCACTGGTTTCCTCCAAAGACATGAGGCTTAGGTGACTTGCCATTGTTAAATTGGCTCGTGTGTGCGTATATATCTGTGTGTGTTCAAGCAAACCCCTGTTCGGGGTTTGTTCCTGCTTTGCACCCAATGCCAGCTGAGATAGGCTGTCCTTTCCCCGCTACCCTGCACTGGATAAGCAGGTTAAGAAAATGCATGAATGGATTTGTATAACCACTTAATGCAATTTTATGGTTGTGAATAGCAGTAGCCCATCCCCAAAATAGAAATCATGAAGACCAGTCTTTTGCTGTGTAAATTATAAATTGTAAATGTAAATAGATATGGACAGGTTGTTAAAATGTTAGATTTCAAACAGCATGAGGACTGAAATTTAAAAGTACACTTTATGGAGGACTGCGATGGACTGGAGTCCTGTCCAGGGTTTGTTCCTGCCTTGCGCCCACAACCCTGCTCAGGACTAGGCAGGTTAGAAAGTTACTGTCTGACTTTATGGAGGACGTAGGAGTAACAGAGGACTCTTTATTGTCCACATCTGTATGCAGCCGTTCTGGAGTTCTATGAGAAAGCAACCAAATGGTATGGTCAAAGTTGGAGCATATGATATTATTTATCTAAACTTTCAGAAAGCGTTTGATAACATATCTCTATATATAATCTTCATTTGGATCTTGATCTTTGTTTGTCCGCGAATGAATTAGAAGAAGAAGCACTAGATGGCAGTAGAGAGACAGCTAAAACATAGGCATTGCATTAAGAATCTCCTCCAGGCTTATACTACTGAAGACTGTAGTACTCCAGTCACACCTCAAAACACAGACATTCAAACTAAACAAATTGTTGTGCTTTAAATGAACTAATCTTTATATATAATCTTCATTTGGATCTTGATCTTTGTTTGTCCGCGAATTCCACGCATGCGTAGACCACCTTCCAGTTTAGTACGTTGTTGTTACTCACGGATGTCGGCAATGTGCCGGAATAACAAAAGGGGTGGTGGACAGTGTTACGCTGGTTAGCTCCTGAGGCCTGGTTAGAGAATGAGATTGCCGAAGATAAAAGGTACGTGTCTACGTAACATATGAATGAAAGAAAGACAGTGGGTAAAATGAATGACATCGTAACAGCACATTCCGGAAATTATTATTGTTACGTTGTAGCCGGCGAATGCTGCGCGTCTCACAATTGTACCCTGGCTTGCTCACATGTCAGTGAAGTGATCCTTATTTATGCTTTAAAGAGCCTGGATACCTATGTGTCCCCATTTTATAACCATTGCTCTGTGCATATTGCCTTACTCTTTGGATTGCCACAAAGCAATCATAATGCCATAAAAAATCATAATGCTGTGCAACGAAGGGCCCAGTTCACGACTGGCAGCCGCGTTTAAACAGGGAGCCCTTCACAGACAACTTTAACATGCGCAACATAGTTGGGCGCACATGGCTAGTACTACATAAAGAGGTTGGGCATCAAACTAAAAGAAGTGGGAATTCAGGGTGTTGTGTGTAGATGGGTGCAGCAGAGGTGTGACCAGAACATCATGTTTGGGTGGGCATTTGGCTTGTCTGGGGGGGCAAAAAATATCCATCCATCCATCCCCATTTTTGTAGGGGGGTCAAATAATAATAGCAACATAGTTTTATATAACTTATAAAAGCAAAAATTGTGGCATAAATCATAACCTATTGTTCAATAAAATTAACAGAGGCAATGGAACTTGTATTATTATTTTTTGTGAACAAATATAGAACTACATCTACAAGGTAAATATCAATAAAGTCAAATGTATACAACATACAGTATGAGAGCAAGAACAGAAACGTGGCTTATTGTAGTCATGGGAGGCTATAGGACATCACTTTCCAGTGTTTAACCTGGATATTATCTACAGGACCAGTCTGCGGTTACTCTTGGCAAATTCTGAAATAAATTCATTCATGTCTAGATTTTCTGTGATGTTTTTCTCATGTGCCAGAATGACTAAATTTCTCTTCCTTGAATGCAGCATTGTTCGGCGGAGTGCAGTGAGAATGCGGTTCAAAGTAGAGAAAGAGCTTTCGCATGCAGCTGAAGACACACCAATTATGAGTGCTGTGATGCAGACATGGCTCTGACGTGCGGGATACTAGACGCGTGTTTGTGGAAGCCGCCACCATCTTTTTCTTGAGCTTTTTTCCAATTAGTGTAGCCGTGTTTGGTGAATATGTCCTCGCGGTCCGAATTGGAAACACTAAATTTGTGGCAGGCAAAGCAAAAGCTGCCATCACGAACAACAGAATATTCAAGCCATGGTCGAGACTGATACCAGCTTGCACTAAAACATCTGAGTGTCTTTCCGAATGTGCACTTGGGATGATTAATTAAAATGGGCTGGGATGGGCTATCCATATTTAAGTCAGGCAGACCGGACTGTATATTTTGTTGAAGGCAGAGGTTTGGAGTACTCGACACGGGCGCAGAGCTGGAGAATTGTGTAGGCTTATCTACATCTTTTGGAGTTTCAGTTCCCGACGTGGGTGCGCTGTGCTCCGTGTTGGTAGCAGCGGTGCTGGGCTCAACCATGGAGCCGGCAGCTTGAGGAGGGACAGAGGTTGAAGATGTTTGCTTTTTAATAAGCCACCTATGCATAGCCTTTGGTGTTACCAACCAGAAAATTAAAGAAGAATGGAACGTATACGCTGTTTTAATTAAAGAGCAGGTTCAAAACGTGCTGCAAAATGTGCGGCGAAGTGAACTGTGAGCAGCATGGTGCCTGTCTAGTGGAGGAGACACTGCTGGATATGCCCCAAATTCAAACGGGACAATTGGAAAGCAACTCAGTTTTGAAAATCAAATTTTTTTCTTCTCCAGAGTTTTCATTTCATTGGACAGACAGAGCATTTCGCAGGGGGGGCACGGCTTGTCTCTGGGGGGTGCAGTGCCCACCCTGCCTCCCCGTGGTCACGCCTCTGGGGTGCAGAATTGGCTCAGACACAGAAAGCAGAGGGTGCTGGTGTGAGGACCCTTATCAAAATTGGCTGATGTTTAGAGTAGTGTCCAGCAGGTGTCAGTGCTGAGGCTGCTGTTATTTTTAATAGATATAATCTAGCTGTGTTGTAAGAAGGCCGGGCTCCTAGAAAGTATTGAAATCGTCAGAAAAAAAATTGCAATGCAGACTCGGTGGTTTCATTTTGCAGATGTGCTTGCCCCCCTTGTCTTTCAGCGGCTAAGCTTTTTTCCTAGAAACCATGGATTCTGACACTTCAATCAGTCAATTGCATCGATTGTGTATTAGCGGCTAAGCGAGGTTCTCTTTCATTGGCAGGTTTCGTTTTGCCAATGTGCTCGCCTCCGTTGTCTGTCAGTGGCTAAGTGAGTTTCTCTCTCTTTGGAGGTTTTGTTTTAAGCGAGGTTCTCTTTCCTCGGAGGTTTCGTTTTGCCGATGTGCTCATTTTGCTTGTGTATTAGCCGCTAAGCGAGTTTGTCTTTCCTCGGCGGTTTCACTTTGGTGACGGAGTCGCTTTCTTTCAGCTTCATGCTGTAGCCGCGTTCTTCTTTCTTCTTCCGACTCATTAACTTTGGGCCGCCTTGCCGGCTCTTTGAGCTTCATGCCGTAGTCTCACACTTCCAGGCCGGACAGATAGAAACACACTCTTCCATGCATAGACGTTTATATATAAGATGATTTGGATATGAATATAACTAACAAGCTGGTTAAGTTAGCAGATGATACCAAGCAGGTAGATTGACAGATCATCTAGAATACGTCCAATCATCACAGAGGCACTTGAATGGCAGACAGGCTTGCATGATTTGTAGCAGATAACGTTTTATGTCAGTAAATGTAAAGTATTACATGTAGGAACTCACTCCCTTTCTTTCTTGGTTTCCCCTTCTCCCAGTTTCCCTTCTGTCTCACTCAACATCTCCTACACTTTGGTTTGTCATAACAGTTTCTCACATCATCTTTCTCTTTTCTGCCTTGTTTTACTCCCCCAGGCTGGTTCATTGTTTGCTTTATTGAATACATGATGTGAGGTCTGAAAATCGAAAGTCCACATTATGAGAATAATTTAGGAGTCGTAGTGGACTAGACACCATCAACTGCCGGACAGTGTTCAGCAGCCATTAAGTACTATAGAAAATCATATTCTTAAAATTGGTAATTTACACGTACTATAAAAGTTTTATAAGCACATGAGAAAGTAAGCATTGTTTTATACTAAGCATTTAGATGTAAGAGTTAGGATTAAAAAGACTTATGCCTACATATTCTTTATTATTTTGAATGAGCCAGAAAACACCAGTTGTTCATAAGCCAAAGGTCAGATGTGCCAGAGAGGGGAAGAATGGGTCCCTCGCTTAGAGAAGGGAATGTGAATTCTTTGGTTGTAAATCATGGTAGCAAGTGATGAGATAGTAAGAGGGGAGAATAGCCCTTATCAAACAGATAAGATGGAGAGTGTGGGGGTTGACACCCCCTCAACTAAGAATTATTGGTGGAATTAATTAGAGGCAGGACTAGAGAAATGGAAAACCAGAAGTCAGATAAGAAAGAGTAATGGCTGAAATGATAAGAATTGTAATAAAAGTAAAAGGTGCCTATTGCTAGGGGCTCATTGTTTCATCTGAGTTGAGTCTGCATGTGCGCCATACAATAAAGCCTGATTCTGCTGTCTGTCCTGAGTTTCCGAGTGCCTTCATTGGGGCTAAGGGTGCCTGCGCATAGTCTGCTTCAACATTGCATCTCATGAGGAGGATTTAGGAGTCTTAGTGGACTCTAAGCTATTGACTTCCCAACAGTGTTCAGAAGCCATTGAGAAGGCTAAAAGAATGTTAGGTTATATAGTGTCTTGATGTGTGGAGTACAAGTCACAGGAGGTTCTGCTCAAGCTTTATAATACACTGGTGAGGCCTCATCTGGAGTCCTGTGTGCAGTTTTGGTCTTCAGTCTACAAAAAGGACATCAAAGCACTAGAGAAGTCCAGAGAAGAGCAACTAGGCTGATTCCAAGACTACATGAGGAAAGATTAAACACTATCAACTGCCAGACAGTGTTCAGAATTCATTAAGAAGGCTAACAGAATGTCAGGTTACAGTATATAGCACTCTGATGTGTGGAGTACAAGTCACAGGAGGTTATGCTCATATAACACACTGGTGAGGCCTCATCTGGAGTCCTGTGTGCAGTTTTGGTCTCCGGGCTACAGAAAGGACATAGCAGCACTAGAAAAGCTCCAGAGAAGAGCAACAAGGCTGATTCCAACACTACATTAGGAAAGATTAAACACTATCAACTGCCAGACAGTGTTCAGAATTCATTAAGAAGGCTAACAGAATGTCAGGTTACAGTATATAGCACTCTGATGTGTGGAGTACAAGTCACAGGAGGTTATGCTCATATAACACACTGGTGAGGCCTCATCTGGAGTCCTGTGTGCAGTTTTGGTCTCCGGGCTACAGAAAGGACATAGCAGCACTAGAAAAAGGTCCAGAGAAGAGCAACAAGGCTGATTCCAACACTACATGAGGAAAGATTAAACACTATCAACTGCCAGACAGTGTTCAGAATTCATTACGAAGGCTAACAGAATGTCAGGTTATATAGCACTCTGATGTGTGGAGGAGTGCAAGTCCAAGGAGGTTCTGCTCAAGCTTTATAACACACTGGTGAGGCCTCATCTGGAGGCCTGTGTGCAATTTTGGTCTTCAGTCTACAAAAAGGACGTAGCAGCACTAGAAAAGGTCCAGAGAAGAGCGACTAGGCTGATTCCAGGGCTACAGGGGATGAGTTATGAGGAAAGATTAAAAGAGCTAAGCCTTTACAGCTTAAGCAAAAGAAGATTAAGAGGAGACCTGACTGAAGTGTTTAAAATTCTGAAGAGAATTAGTCCAGTGGATCAAGACTGTGACTTTTAAATGACTTCATCAAGAACAAAGGGGCACAGTTGGAAACTTGTTAAGGGTAAATTTTGCATAAATATTAGGAGTTTTTTCTGTACACAGAGAGCCACAGACACATGGAATAAGTTTTTATAAGATTGATTTAATACGGTTATTTTCACCCTGTCTGTTTCTCATGGTCATTTTGTTGATATTATGTAAGTTATATTATTTAACCTATCAGTAACACAGGAATGGGTCTGAGGGCGATTTGAGGTTGATCTGCTTTCCAACCCACATACACCACCTTTAGTGGTGACGTATAGCGAAATCGGCTGGGAAAGTTCAAAGTGTTATATTGGGTCCTCCTTTGTTCCCAATAGGCTTTGGTTCACTACCACCATAAAATTGGAGGGCATTTAAATAACAGATTAATACCCCAATCATATTTTTTTTTACATGTTATTAATACATAGTTTTTTGACAAATGGCATGCAATACATTTAATAAACCACCTGATAAATATAAAAAGAGTTGTTACCTTTAGCATTTTATTAATAAGAGTTTAATCAGATCTTAGCAATGTAAAGGCAATAGCAGTGTGATAACGTAACCAATAAATGTTTACAGACGATGTAAATTGCCTCATAAAAAATGTTGCTTTAGAAAGATAATTCATTGTAATTAAATATATGGAAAGGGCTATTAACCATAAAAACACTACTGCATTTCTTGTGTGTCTGAGAGACAACACTATCTGTTTTTATTTATCTTTTTATTGCCATTGCATTTAATTTGCAAATGCACTAATGAAAAAAAAAAGTGTTGACATCTTACTTTTTATACACTTATAACTAGTGTGGGCTGCCAAACTAATGCTTTACACATCAAAAATTAGATGCAAATTACACATGAAGGCATCAAATCTAGACCATCAAAGAGTGACAGGCTAATGCTCCCAAACCTCCCACCGCTCGTATTAGCATGAGTGATGAATAAAAGACTAGCTGCGCCAAAGCAAGGTGACAGGTTTGGCCTAACCTTGTGTCAAAATGCTCTCCTGCAACAGTCTCTACCGTAATATTAAAAGAAAAAAATGTACGGCATTGTGTACATTGGAAAGGTCACTGTGTCATTTTACCCATTTATGTCGTTCGCTTTTCTAACTGCCGTATCTCAGTTTGTCTTTCATGAACCGTGACTCTGAACTACTCACATTCTTAAAATGACTGTGTGGCTCGGACCCCTTGAAGCGTATATATCTTAGAATATCTAATTCGAGCCTGTTAAAAGCTGTGAAGGACAGAAGGGCAGACTTAGTTCCTGCCTGGATATAAATCTTTAGCACATAGCTCAAGAAGTGCTTTTGATGCACCTCATTTTGTCAGTGGTCACCCTTGGAAAAATGATGAAAGCCAAATGGCATTCTAAATCCACAGTATACCAAAACTGAGCTCCACAATGCTATTGTCACACTTCCTGAAGGCAGAAAGGAAACGGTTCTGGCTGTAATTGGATACAAGATTGTGCTTTAGTTTCTGTCTGCGTAATTGAAACAGAGACAACATTACAACGGCTTTGACGAGAACAGGCCATTCAGCCTAAGAAAGCCCATCAAATCTATCGTTCAATTTGTGCAAAATAACATCATAATATTATTATCATAATAATATATTATTATCTGCAGTTTGCATATCAGGAGAAGGTGGGAACGGAGGATGCCATCATCTATATATATATATATATATATATATATATATATATATATATATATCTATATGCTACACCGTTCCCTCTCTCACTTGGACAGAGGCAGTGGGGCTGTAAGAATTATGTTTCTAGACTTCTCTAGCGCCTTCAACACCATCCAACCTCTGCTCCTTAGGGACAAGCTGACAGAGATGGGAGTAGATTCATACCTGGTGGCATGGATCGTGGACTATCTTACAAACAGACCTCAGTATGTGCGTCCTGGGAACTGCACGTCTGACATTGTGATTAGCAACACAGGAGCGCCACAGGGGACTGTACTTACTCCGATCATGTTCAGCCTATATACATCAGACTTCCAACACAACTCGGAGTCCTGCCACATGCAAAAGTTCGCTGATGACACTGCTATCGTGGGCTGCATCAGGAGTGGGCAGGAGGAGGACTATAGGGACCTAATCAATGACTTTGTTAAATGGTGCGACTCAAACCACCTACACCTGAACACCAGCAAAACCAAGGAGCTGGTGGTGGATTTTAGGAGGCCCAGACCTCTCATGGACCCCGTGATCATCAGAGGTGACTGTGTGCAGAGGATGCAGACCTATAAATACCTGGGAGTGCAGATGGATGATAAATTATACTGGACTGCAAATACTGATGCTCTGTGTAAGAAAGGACAGAGCCGGTTATACTTCCTTAGAAGGCTGGCATCCTTCAACATCTGCAATAAGATGCTGCAGATGTTCTATCAGACGTTTGTGGTGAGTGCCCTCTTCTACGCGGTGGTGTGCTGGGGAGGCAGCATTAAGAAGAAAGATGCCTCACGCCTGGACAAACTGGTGAGGAAGGCAGGCTCTATTGTTGGCATGGAGCTAGATAGTTTGACATCTGTGGCAGACGGGCACTGCGTCCACTAAACAGTGTATGGTGTTAGGAATATTAAGGGTGTATGTATGTATATATATATATATATATATATATATATATATATATATATATATATATATATATATATATATATATATACTGTATATGTATGTTCTGTATGTGTTATGTATGTATGTATGTATGTAATTTTTATGTATGTATATGTATGTGTATGTATATATACATAAAACAGCCAAATACCACTGACTCACTCATCACTAAATTTCCTGAACCCTGAGGACTTGGGACTTGAAATTTAGAATGTAGGTTACCCTTGGCCCATAGGTGCTCGCTAAGAAATGGTTTTAAAAATTTCGTGGTCCAAGCATGAAATTTCTTAATGCTTTTTAGACCTGTTTGTATGTCTGTCCGCTTTTCACGCGAGAACTACTTAATGGATTTAGATCTGTTTTATTTCTATAATTTCCTTGAACGTTCTTGTTGATTTTGTGACTTCTCTCATTGCGCTAAGTATCATAGTTCGCTTGTGGTACCGATTTATTAATGCGAATCCGAGAGAGATTCATCGGGGGCCCTCCTCACTCACGCGTCTGCCTTGGGGCGTAAACTTAACTCCGCTTAGTTAGCAAATGAGAGAACAACTTAACGGATTTAGATTTTTTTTTTTCTATAATTTGCTTGAACATTCCGGTTGGTTTTTCAACTTCTCTCATTGCGCTAAGAATCATAGTTCGCTTGCAGGAGTGATATATTCGTGCTAATCCGAGATAGAGGCTGCGGGCCGAGGGAAGGGGGAAGAGTAACGTCAGGAGTAGAGAGCTGGGTGGGGCCCTCCTCACTGTCCTGTTTCACTAATATGTGGGCGAAGCCGCGGGTTATGGCTAGTATATACATATATATATGTTTGCAGTTGGAGATCCACAAAGGGAGAAAAAACGAATCACGTATCATAATATAGTTTTATTCCTGAGCTTTCAACCCCTGTCAGGGGTCTTCATCAGAGGATAATGCTTAGACTTACAAGAATCAAAGGCAATATATAGCAACACATTCAGTGGGGGGTGGGTGGAGGTGATGTGGATATTTGTGTGTGTGTGTGTGTGTGTGTATGTATGTATGTATCTCCAAACGCCGACTGATGGAAAATCACAGAAGTGTGTCTGACTTATATACTCTAACTGCCGACTCCAAGAAGTGGGTGAACATTCGATTTGGATGAAGTGCTGCCAACAACGGTCGATAGAAACACAAAAAACCACAGTCTCGACAACGAAGCAGGTGTTGACGCCAGATCTAAACACAAACAGTGGTGTCGACAGTGTTTGTAAACAAAAGTAACAACCAAGGTGTCGTGTATTCAGCCAGTACAAACAGCACATAGTCTCCTTTAGTTCAATCCTCTTTAATCACCACACTCCAACCTCATCCAACGATCCTACCCCTCACTTCCTCTCCTCCTCCATTACTACTGCCCTCTACTGAACACAGCAGGAACACCACACAAGGCAGTGAATTCGCGGACAAACAAAGATCAAGATCCAAATGAAGATTATATATAAAGATATAAATGTATGTGTATGTGTGTGTGCATGTACATATGTATTTATATGTATATGTGTATTTGTATGTATGTATACAGTATATGTGTATGTAAAAGAAACTTAGATGCATACAGCATACAAAAGATAAGAAAACAAGGATACAGACTCAGGACAGGTAATACAGTCAATAAATCAATAAATAAATGTATATTATGCCAGATTTTTCAAAATTAAATCCTCACGCTCTTCACCGGTAGTGACACTATAATTATGGCTTCATTTTCATGTTTCAGCATTTTTCGGCTGGTTGAACTAACAAAGACTTTGGTGTGATTAGTTTCTAAGAACATAAAACATGAGACATTTGACAAAAGAGAGGAGACCATACAATCCATCTGTCTCGTTTGTTCAGCTAATTGCTAAGCTAGACCAAAGGTTAAGACCACCACGATCTCGAGTACATAAGTGGTTCTCTGGTTTCACTCGGCCCCTCTGATGATTCTGACTTTGCCTGCTTTGTGTTTCTCAGTATGTTTAACCACAAACTTGTATCTCTTGGTTATTTATTCTCTTCTCACAGTAATACCTGGAGATGAACATCTCACTAAAATAATAAACTCAAAATCCATCCATCCATCCATCCATTGTCTCCCGCTTATCCGAGGTCGGGTCGCAGGGGCAGCAGCTTGAGCAGAGATGCCCAGACTTCCCTCTCCCCGGCCACTTCTTCTAGCTCTTCCGGGAGAATCCCGAGGCGTTCCCAGGCCAGCCGGGAGACATAGTCCCTCCAGCGTGTCCTGGGTCTTCCCCGGGGACTCCTCCCGGTTGGACGTGCCCGGAACACCTCACCAGGGAGGCGTCCAGGAGGCATCCTGATCAGATACCCGAGCCACCTCATCTGACTCCTCTCGATGCGGAGGAGCAGCGGCTCTACTCTGAGCCCCTCCCAGATGACTGAGCTTCTCACACTATCTTTAAAGGAGAGCCCAGACACCCTGTGGAGGAAACTCATTTCAGCCGCTTGTATTCGCGATCTCGTTCTTTCGGTCACTACCCATAGCTCATGACCATAGGTGAGGGTAGGAACATAGATCGACCGGTAAATTGAGAGCTTTGCATTATGGCTCAGCTCCTTTTTCACCAAAACAGACCGATGCAGAGCCCGCATCACTGCGGACGCCGCACCGATCTGCCTGTCGATCTCATGCTCCATTCTTCCCTCACTCGTGAACAAGACCCCGAGATACTTGAACTCCTCCACCTGAGGCAGGATCTCACTCCCAACCCTGAGAGGGCACTCCACCCTTTTCCGGCTGAGGGCCATGGTCTCGGATTTGGAGGTGCTGATTCCCATCCCAGCCGCTTCACACTCGGCTGCGAACCGATCCAGAGAGAGCTGAAGATCACGGCCTGATGAAGCAAACAGGACAACATCATCTGCAAAAAGCAGTGACCCAATCCTGAGTCCACCAAACCGGACCCCCTCAACAATTTGGCTGCGCCTAGAAATTCTGTCCATAAAAGTTATGAACAGAATCGGTGACAAAGGGCAGCCCTGGCGGAGTGGACTCATCACTATCAATTAACAGTATTCAGAACCTATTAAGAAGGCTGACAGAAAGTCAGGTTATATACAGTAGCATCTTGATGTGTGCAGTACAAGTCACAGGAGGTTCTGCTCAAGCTTTATAACACACTGATGAGTGTGAGTGGAGTCCTGTGTGCAGTTTTGGTCTCCAGGATACAAAAAGGACATTGCAGTGCTGAAAAAGGTACAGAGAAGAGCAACAGGGCTGACTCCAGGGCTACAGGGGATGAGTTATGAGAAAAGATTAAAAGAGCTGAGCCTTTACAGTTTAAGCAAAAGGAGTTTAAGTGGAGACCTGACTGAAGTGTTTAAAATTATGAAGAGAATTAGTCCAGTGGATCGAGACTGTTATTTTAAAATAAGCTCAGCAAGAACACAGGGACACAGTTGGAAACTTGTTAAGAGTTAGTTTCACACCAACATTACGAAGTTTTTCTTCACACAGAAAACCGTAAACACACGGATTAAGTGACCAAGTAGTGTGGTAGACAGTAGGACTTTAAGGACTTTCAAAACTCGACTTGATGTTATTGTAGAAGAATTAGGTGGACTGGAGAGCTTTGTTGGCCCGAATGGCCTGTTCTCATCTAGATTGTTCTAATGTTTATAGAATCTACAGCTGTAGTTCTTTTTTTTACCTTATAAGGGAAGGTAGGAGGGGCCTGTTGAAGTCCAGTATTAAAAACACACAAGTAGGAGGGGCTTCTGTCCTGAAAAGTATTGTTTCCCAGACACTGTAGTTTCTCTTATCTTTCTGAGCTGAGTAGAGAGAAAGTGCCAATCTGTTAATATGCATTAAAAGAAATGAATTAAGTGAATTTTCTTCCAGATGCAGGACAGAATAGTTAACTGTATTTATGGCTGTCTGGCGTCAAATTACATTTCAATTCCAAATGATTCTGACCAGAAGAAACAAATGACTTGAGGCTCTCACGTTTTTCTCACTCTGTTGAATAATGACTTATGTGCTGAAGTATGATTAATGAAAGTATTGATTTCTTTGCTAAATATTAAATTAGGTGCCTGGCTGTAACCCAATTTATCAAACACATTGGCATATAATTAAGATGTCACATAATGTTTTATGACTGTAAACATTTATTAAATATTAAAACGATTTGACTTTTTTGTGATTCTCAATGTGTTTTGAAGCATTTTGCTTTTCGGCAGAGTTAATTAACTCTTTACTTGTCAGACAATATTTAGAGTTAGGGTATGCAGTCTGATTTGCATTGTGATAATAGCACTAAAAATAAAGTGAAGCAGTAGGGTTTCACCACAGTAAAGTTTTGGCTACTGTTAGTATTTGTCCATATTTGTTAGTATTTTTCCATCTGAATCATTAAAAATCGATTTTTCCCTTTGTGACAAGAAATGCCAAAAGACATGATTAAGGTTTGGGGCAGCCTCTCTTATATTGTATCCTGAGTGCTAAAATTGAACTAATTGAACAGAGATGTTCACAAGACTGACTCCAAAACAGAACTGATCAAAGACAATACAGATGGTGGCTTTAAAGGCCCGGTCAGGAACTGACATCATCTTTAGGGCTGGAAGTGATGTCGTTGGGGATCGGAAGTGACGTCATCTCTGGGGCTGGAACCAGATGTGATGTCATCGAAGGTGCCGGAACCTGGTGGGATTTCCCAGGAACGGTCTGCAAGTAACTGAGGAAGACAGTCAGCACACTCTGAAACCCCCTGGTCTTTGGTGGTATTACAATTACTCAGGCCCTTTAGCTGCCTCCTACTCGCACGTGTGTGACACCTTATACGTCCCATGCTTTCTGAGAAGACAGCCTGCAGGTGTCAAATTTTGCTAACCCGGTGATGGAGGTGCACATCATTTTTCGTCTTTTCATGAGCTCAGAGGAATGTGGAATGATCTGTGGTAATTCTCTGCCAAAGGGTGGTGATGCTGTGGGTGCACTGGATTGTGTTTGGATCAGACCTTCTCAGTGCCATTGCTTGTGTGATGCATGTAGAGTGGCTGCATGTCTGCAGGGGGGGCTTTAGGCAATGTGGGATGACGTGGGTGTTGTCAAGCACCTGGGCACGTATCTCAACTGCTTTAAATTAAGTACAGTAACACAAGCGTACAGGTGAGCGTAATGAAATTGCTGGGTCAGGTAACGAGAGCTTAGATTTGCGCACTGTTTCTGATGAGAGCGAGCAAGCCTTACCTCTTGGCTAGACCAACAAGACCAATGGATTAAATGGTCACCTCTTGTTTGTCAAATTTCTTATGTTCTTACTAGCCATGCTTACCTGGTGAAGACAAGTCGTTGAATACTTTAGAAAGAGCTCTTATCCTTCACCTCTCCTGGGTATCTTGGTGTACTTCTGTTTTTCTTGCCTTATGTATACCTGCAGCATTCCTCTTACACCTCAAAAGTCTCAACTTCTCGCTATAAGTGTACCCTCAGTGTTTCTCTTACACCCCTTCTTGGTACCATTCTCATATCTCAACCTTTGTTGTTCTACATGCACCCTCTGTTTCTTCTACGTGTTTCCTCTGTCTCCTCAAATGTCTCAACCTCTTTTGCCATATGCGGACCCTCAGTATTCCTCCTATGCTTCTTCATGGTACCATTCTCAGATTTCATCCGTGCTCCCTCAGTATTTCTTCTACGTGTTTCCTCTGTCTCCTCACATGTCTCAACCTCTCCTGTCAATTGCGGACCCTCAGTATTCCTCCTCCACCCCTTCTCGGTACCATTCTCATGTCTCAACCTTTTTTTTTTTAGTATATGCACACTCAGTATTTCTTCTTCATGTTTCCTCTGTCTCCTCACATGTCTCAACCTCTCCTGTCTTTTGCGGACCCTCAGTATTCCTACTCCACCCCTTCTCTGTACCATTCTCCGGTCTCATCCTTTGTTGTCCTCCAAACTCCCTCAGTATTTTACCTATGTGTTTCCTCTGTGTCCTCACATGTCTCAACCTCTC
The DNA here is from genome assembly GCF_900747795.2 of Erpetoichthys calabaricus. NCBI lineage: Eukaryota > Metazoa > Chordata > Cladistia > Polypteriformes > Polypteridae > Erpetoichthys > Erpetoichthys calabaricus. The sequence continues at coordinate 17,119,899 of NC_041397.2, forward strand.
TTGCCATATGCAGACCCTCAGTATTTTTCCTTTGCCCCTTCTCAGTATCATTCTTATGTCTCAGCCTTTGTTGTCCTCCGTGCTCCCTCAGTGTTTCCCCTACATGTTGACTCTATGTCCTCACATGTCTCAGCCTCTCCTGCCATTTGCAGACCCTCGGTATTCCTCCTCCACCCCTTCTTGGTACCATTCTCAGGTTTCATCCGTGCTCCCTCAGTATTTCTTCTACGTGTTTCCTCTGTCTCCTCACATGTCTCAACCTCTCTTGTCTTTTGCGGACCCTCAGTATTCCTACTCCACCCCTTCTCTGTACCATTCTCCGGTCTCATCCTTTGTTGTCCTCCAAACTCCCTCAGTATTTTACCTATGTGTTTCCTCTGTGTCCTCACATGTCTCAACCTCTCTTGCCATATGCAGACCCTCAGTATTTTTCCTTTGCCCCTTCTCAGTATCATTCTTATGTCTCAGCCTTTGTTGTCCTCCGTGCTCCCTCAGTGTTTCCCCTACATGTTGACTCTATGTCCTCACATGTCTCAGCCTCTCCTGCCATTTGCAGACCCTCGATATTCCTCCTCCACCCCTTCTTGGTACAATTCTCATGTCTCAGCCTTTTTTTTTTAGTACATGCACACTCAGTATTTCTTCTACATGTTTTCTCTGTCTCCTCACATGTCTCAACCTCTCCTGCCATTTGCGGACCCTCAGTATTCCTCCTATGCTTCTTCTCGGTACCATTCTCAGGTTTCATCCGTGCTCCCTCAGTATTTCTCCTACGAGTTTCCTCTGTGTCCTCACATGTCTCAACCTCTCTTGCCATATGCGGAACCTTAGTATTTCTCCTTTTCCCCTTCTCAGTATCATTCTCATATCTCAACCTTTGTTGTCTTCCGTGCTCCCTCAGTGTTTCCCTTACATGCTTCCTCTATGTCCTCGCATGTCTCAGCCTCTCCTGCCATTTGCAGACCCTCGGTATTCCTCCTCCACCCCTTCTCGGTACCATTCTCAGGTTTCATCCGTGCTCCCTCAGTATTTCTCCTACGTGTTTCCTCTGCCTCCTCACATTTCTTGACCTCTTTTGCCATATGTGGACCCTCAGCATTCCTGGTATGCCCCTTCTCAGTACCATTCTTATGTCTCATCCTTTGCTGATCTGCGTACTCCCTCAGTGTTTCTTCTACGTGTTTCCTCTGTGTCCTCACATGTCTCAACCTCTCCTGCCATTTGTGGAACCACAGTATACCTCCTCCACTCCTTCTCGGTAATATTCTCAGGTCTCATGCTTTGTTGTCCTCCATCTCTTCACATGTCTCAGCCCCTCTTGCTCGGTGTTTCCTCTCTTGATAGTGTTCCCATAAAGCCTGCTTCTCAGACTGTGTTATTTCGAGGTGCTTTTTGAGTACCATTGATAGCAGATGGGCCTCCATTACCTGCTGTGAAAACGTCATTCATGTTCTTACTAATACTTCTCATCTTTGAAGTTGACTCAGGTTGCACCTTGTATTGTGTATTGTGGAAACCAAAGGACGTACAGCTCCCCAAACACCCGACACACCAGACACAGAGGCACAAGTCCAGCACAACAAAGGCTTTATTTATTTCAGTGGGGTAGAGGTTTTCCCTCGCTCACCACAACAGCACAGTATGAATAAGCCCAGGTAAACCCAAAACATACAGTCCCTTTCTCCTCCTTGTCTCTTTTGCCTCCACTCGTCCCTCAAGCTTCGACCTCCACCTCCCGACTCCGGCTCCCAAAGTAGTGGCTGCTGACTCCTTTTATAAGGCACTCAGAAATGCTCCAGGTGCTCGTTGACCGACTTCCGGGTATGGCGGAAATGTTGTAACACAGGGCTCCAGCCAAGTCCAAGCACCCTCTGGTGGTGGCCATGGGCTCCTGCAGGGTGGAGCTTCCAAGCTAGGGCAGCTACCCTCTAGTGTCCCGGGAAAGGTAATGCCCAGAATACAGTCTCTCCTCTGGTCCTTTGGATACAGTAGCGTCCCAGCCGGACAAGAGTTCCTGCCTTCTGTCACAGTATATAACATAGCAGTATAAGTTATTTACTTTGTTATCGTTAAAATTCTACTTTTATCTTCTCTTTTGTAAAAGTATAAAAAAGTCACAGTCAGGAATTGAACTTTCCATCCATCCATTTTCCAACCCGCTGAATCCAAACACAGGGTCACGGGGGTCTGCTGGAGCCAATCCCAGCCAACACAGGGCACAAGGCAGGAACCAATCCCGGGCAGGGTGCCAACCCACCGCAGGACACACACAAATACACCCATACACCAAGCCCACACCAGGGCCAATTTAGAATCACCAATCCACCTAACCTGCATGTCTTTGGACTGTGGGAGGAAACTGGAGCGCCCGGACGCAGACACGGGAAGAACATGCAAACTCCACACAGGGAGGACCCGGGAAGCGAACCCAGGTCCCCAGGTCTCACAACTGCAAGGCAGCAGCGCTACCCACTGTGCCACCATGCCGCCCCAAGGAATTGAACTTTGCACCCATAAAATATCACGTCATCACGTCATCATCCACTGAGCAACCACAGCCAAACTGACCAATTGGAGTCAAATGCAACTGACCAATCAGAGGGACCGTATAGATATAGATATAGACATTCTTAAAACTTGAGGACAGAAGGGAATTGGTAGGTATCTGGAAAAGTTATTTGATTATGTAAGATAGACATGCTTCTTTGAATGGAGTCAATGAAAATGCCCTTGATTTGACTTGACGGATAGAGGAATAGTGATAAATAATTTTTATTATTTATGAAAATATAGTTACTTTTTTCGTTTTGTAGCATTGTGCAGAATAATTGTATTTGAATTGGCTGTACAGCTTTCCCCAAGCACATGTAGAGACATGGTGTGCCTGTCGTCACAGTGGTAAAGGTTTTGATCTCGATCAGTCAGTTTCTGTTGTTTGTAAGTGCCAAGGAGGATGGATAGATGGGCATCCTGACAGGCAAGGAGGGTGACTTCTTGCCCAACTGGGACACCATAATGGTAGAATGGCGGGAGTGGAGACACAACCCGGCAAAGAGATGCCTTGTAATTCTCATTCCACCTGGGAACAAAGGATATTGGATGGACTGAGTGAAGAGAGATGCCAGGAGCAGTTCATTCCCCCACACAGAAGGTGGCAGTGTCCCTCTAGGCTGATCCCAGTTAAGAGTTGAATGAGACCTGGAGTGCCAAAGCGTAGCCCTGTTGGAGATCCTGGGCCGATGCCACTGGAGGACAGACCTGAAATTGCTCTTGGCAGGTAATACTATGACACCAGAAGCATCAGAAGTATTCCCAGGGTTAGCTTAAAAGGAGCCCACCACCTCACCTGAGTAAGTAAGAGTTAGGAGGCAGCTGGCAACACTCGCCAGGAGAGCAGAAGGAAAGGCAGTGAATTAATCTGTTTTTGGAGTGGTGACAAATAAAAGTCTCTTATTTGAACCTGGGACAGTGCTTAGTGTAATTGTGTCTGAGGTTTGGGGCTCAGTGGCGCCCCCTTGTTGTCACATGTTGTTTTCGAGGAGTAAACATTGCTGTTCCACTCTCTGTTTGCATGAAAGAAGAGCAGTGAGCATGTGCAACCCTGAGGAATGTTTAAATGCAAAATGACAAGTATAGATTGGAAAAATAAAATTAATCTGACCATGTGTGTACTGAATACTTTGAAAATAACCAGTAAAAAATCAATTGGAATTTTATAGTGAAATAAGTATTATTTCAAATTGTGTTGTATTGTAGGATAAGCCAAAGACTTACAATTTGAACCTTTGCACATCATCACATTGTTTGGGGTGAAAAAGAAAAAAAAATGTTCAATCATTTTTGTAAAGGTGAACATTTAGACCAAACCCCCAGCTGTGAGTTTCCAAGAGCTTGACAGAGAATTCTAATATAAGCTGAAGCTCATCAGTACGCTGCTGTATTAGTAAGACTGCATTGTCCATTAAACACAATGGGTAATGTTCAATGATCCATGCACTGTATTCTTACAGTTTAACTAGCTTTTACTTGTTGTGGAGGACCATTGGGTCTTTATTGCAGATTATTTTTATGTCTGTGTGTGTGAGAATATGACTTTTTAAAGGCATTACATGACTGGCTTTTAATGGCATACAACATTTAACTGAGCTCAGTTTATCCTTATAACGTACACTTCCACTTATAAGCCTGTTTCTAACCTATTACAAATATCGATAAATTTAAACAAGTCTGTCAAAGACAAAAACACAAGAAAATGGCAGATGATTAAAGAACACTGAGCCTCATGTATAAAGGGTGGGGTGGTGGCTCTGAGGCTAGGGATCTGCGCCAGCAATCCAAAGGTTACCAGTTCAAATGCCAGAAGTGACTCTACTCCATTGGGCCCTTGAGCAGGGCCCTTAACCTGCCATTGCTGCTTCCTGGGTATGACGTTAATCTACATCAGCAGGTCCTCCAACTTACAGGGAAAACTTGGAGCTTGGTGGCAGGATTGGCGCTCCAGCCTCCATCAAAAAACCTCCCACTTGTTCCAGTGTGGTGCTGAGGTGCCAATCCAGGTGGTTCGGCATGTTGTGGGTGCAGCAACGGGCTATCAGTAGAAAGCAGCAGAAAGTTTCTTTTCTTTCCTCAGTACAGATCTTTAGCTGTAAATTGGTTACATTTTCTACTTGCATGAAAGACGGATAAAAAGACTTTCATCATAAACATTCTCGATAGTTTTTTTGCACTGTTTTGAAAATGATCACCCTGAAAACAGCTGTATAAAATAAATAACTGAGAGACTGAATGCATATTTTCTTCCTTTGGGCAAATGGTGTAGTGCACAAACTTGAATAAAGTGGCCTTCTGTATGATAACTCGTTCCTTTCTAGTTTCAAGAATCAGAAAACCTGACAATCTTCAAGAATTGTCTGGATGAGATACTGGAAAACCTTAGTTATTAACTAAATAAACGAGTACGATGGACTAAATGGTCTCCTCACATTTGTCAGATGTTCTTATTTCCTGCCATCTGTGATGCCCATCTAAAATGGGTTGAAATATAAGTAATCTGCATCAGCATCAACATGAGTATTGGCAGTGCACCATGCAATGCATATCCTTCTGTTATGTGCCATTTGGTATGGGATTCATAAACGCAGTGGTAGTGCTTGTGATGCACCATCTGTTAGAATGACAAATGCAATGCATATGTCTCTGTTATGTGCCATTTTTTGAATGGGATTCGTAAAAGCTGTGTTAATGTTTGTGATGCACCATCTGTTGGAATGTCAAATGCAATACATATGTCTCAGTTATGTGCCATTTGGTATGGGGTTCATAAAAGCTGTGTTAATGTTTGTGATGCACCATCTGTTGGAATGACAAATACAATGTATTGGTCTCTATTATGTGCCATTTGGAATGGGATTCCTAAAAAGCAGTGTTAATGTTTGTGATGTGCCATCTTTTGGAATGACAAATGCAGTGTATTGGTCTCTGTTGTTTGACATTTGGTATTGGGTTAAAAAAAACAGTGTTAAAACTTGTAATGCACCATCTGTTGGAATGGAAAATGCAATGCATTTTATTACTACTGTCATTATTGATACTCCATCTGTTAGAATGAAAAATGTAATTTGTTGGTCTCTGTTATGTTCCATTTGGTATGGGATTCGTAAAAGCCGTGTTAATGCTTGTGTTGTGCCATCTGTTGAAATGCCAAATGCAGTGTATTGGTCTCTGTTATTTGCCATTTGGTGTGGGGTTCGTAAAAGCAGTGTTAAAGTTTGTGATGCGCCATCTGTTGGAGTGACAAATGCCGTTCATGTCTCTGTTATTTTCCATTTGGTACAGGATTTGTAAAAGCAGTATTAATGTTTGTGATGAGACTTCAATTGGAATAACATGCATTGGATTTTATTAATACAAATGTTTGTAGTGTACCATATGTTGGAATGATAGAGACATAGCAATGGGATAGGCACTCAGACATACAGATGCTTTTATTAATGTGGATATTTACTCAAAACTTTCTTTTGATCTCAGCTAATTGTATCATTGATTGCAATTAAATCCTTTGTCAATTTATATAAAGAAAACTGATTTCCTCAAAAGAAGTCTTTGTCAATCTCAAGTCATATACCCTGTGCAAATCAAGCTTTAACAATTATAGATGATTGTAAATATCTTGGTATTTATCTTGATTCACATCTTCCCTTTCAGAACCAAATTCAAAAAATTGTTAAGAAACAAAATGAGAAACTCTTTGTTTTAAATGCAGTTTTCTCTCCACTGCTCACCTCCTAGCAGTTAGACTCTCCACACTTTACTTTTATTACTGTCTTCCAACGTGGTGTCTCACTACTAAAGAAATTATTGAAAGGCTTTCTAACAGAGCATACAAGCTTCATGTTAAACTCCCTCTTTTGGATTCGCCATTGTGGTGCGTTATCTAAAGCTAAGGCCTTGTCATTTTCTGACTACATAAGTAATTTGGCAGTCAGATTTTATTTTTAGCTTCTGTATCATTGTCTTTCTTTTTTGTTATGTAATTTAGTTCCACAGTATAATACCATAAGACCGTGATGTGTCACTAGGGTTCAGTATCACACACAAACTTAATCCCATAATAAGTTTTAAAAATAGTTATGGGCAAAGATTTTGTTTTATTTTTTTAACACAAAAATCTGAAACAAGATTCTCCAGTACATTAAAAACATCTACAAACAGTTTCTACCTCAAGGACAGAACTGTGATAATTTATTTGTGTTCATTTTTCTTATTAAAATGTATATATCTATCTATCTGTATATTGGTGGACTGGCACCCTGTTTCCTGCCTTGCGCCCTGTGTTGGCTGGGATTGGCTCCAGCAGACCCCCGTGACCCTGTAGTTAGGATATAGCGGGTTGGATAATGGATGGATGGATGGATCTATATATTTAAAAAAAAAAATTATATATACAGTAATCCCTCCTCCATCGCGGGGGTTGCGTTCCAGAGCCACCCGCGAAATAAGAAAATCTGCTAAGTAGAAACCATATGTTTATATGGTTATTTTTATATTGTCATGCTTGGGTCACAGATTTGCGCAGAAACACAGGAGGTTGTAGAGAGACAGGAACGTTATTCAAATACTGCAAACAAACATTTGTCTCTTTTTCAAAAGTTTAAACTGTGCTCCATGACAAGACAGAGATGACAGTTCTGTCTCACAATTAAAAGAATGCAAACATTTCTTCCTCTTCAAAGGAGTGCGCATCAGGAGCAGTGACTGTCAGAGAGACAGAGAAAAGCAAACAAATCAATAAGGCTGTTTGGCTTTTAAGTATGCGAAGCACCACTGCACAAAGCAGTTGAAGGCGGCAGGTCACACCCCCTCCGTCAGGAGCAGAGAGAGAGAGAGAGAGAGAGAGAGAAACAAACAATTGAAAATCAATACGTGCCCTTCGTGCTTTTAAGTATGCGAAGCACCGTGCAGCATGTCGTTTCAGGAAGCAGCTGCACAGAAGGTAGCAACGTGAAGATAATCTTTCAGCATTTTTAGACGAGCGTCCGTATCATCTAGGTGTGCGAACAGCCCCCCTGCTCAATCCCCCTACGTCAGGATCAGAGAAAGTCAGCGCAAGAGAGACAGAAAAGTAAGTTGGGTAGCTTCTCAGCCATCTGCCAATAGCGTCCCTTGTATGAAATCAACTGGGCAAACCAACTGAGGAAGCATGTACAAGAAATTAAAAGACCCATTGTCCGCAGAAATCCGCGAACCAGCAAAAAATCCGCGATATATATTTAAATATGCTTACATATAAAATCCGCGATAGAGTGAAGCCGCGAAAGGCGAAGCGCGATACAGCGAGGGATTACTGTGTGTATATATATATATATATATATATATATATATATATATATATATATATATATATATATATATATATATATACAGTTAGGTCCATAAATATTTGGACAGAGACAACTGTTTTCTAATTTTGGTTCTGTACGTTACCACAATGAATTTTAAATGAAACAACTCAGATGTAGTTGAAGTGCAGACTTTCAGCTTTAATTCAGTGGGGTGAACAAAACCATTGCATAAAAATGTGAGGCAACTAAAGCATTTTTTGAACACAGTCCCTTCATTTCATGGTAGTGTGGCCGGAGCGGTTGCCGGGCACATCCGTAATTGAAGCCGGGAGCTGCTAATCGCCACACCTGATCCACGTTCCCGTAATATACAGTATAGTAGAAGCGCGAGGAGAATAGGGATGGGAGAAAAAAGGAAAGAACAGGAATGGAGGTAAAGGGAGAAGAAGGCGGCACGAAGGAGAAAGCCGGTGCGTGAGCAGGTGAGAGCGCAAGTGAGAGCAGGCTCGTCGAAGGAGTGTTTAGCCAACTCTCTGGGGGGCAGATTGAAGCGGTTGGTCCAGCTGAGCAGTTTTGAGGAGCTGCAATGACTGGCAGAGGAGATGACCTGTCGTTGAAGGGATCGGCAGTTGAGGAAACTTTGGGTGTGTTGAACCCCAGTGTGAGCACCTTGGCTGCTGGGAAGGGAACCCAAGTCTCGGTCCGGCTGGAGCCTTACGTAGCCGGGGATTGGAAAGCTACTGGACCAGAATAGGAGGGAGCTGCATTTGCTGGTTGGGCGACTCCCCTGTTGCGGAGCCCGTATGGGAGAAGCAGGTAGAAAGAAGATAGCACCGGAGTTTTAAGACAAGACTGCCTCCAGCCATTGTTTTAACCTCATTTTAAAAAGGATTTATTTATTGGATTTTAACCTCCACAGTTGACCTGTTCTAATGGATTATTTATTTAAGAACTATTTGAGACACTAAACTTATTTATTTGGACACCGTTTTTGGTTTTGTTTTTAAATAAAAGCACTCTGCACTTTTTGCACCATCCCCTTGCTTCGTTATTGATGTCTTCACTGTCTAGCTCATCGGTGACATTACTGATGGTCTCGGGTTCAAGTGCTCCCCAGAAGCCAGATGGGAGCATGGAGCAGAACTCGCATCGTCACAGGGAGCTAATGCCCCCTGCAGGATACACCATAGACTCTTGTTTCTCACAGTCTGAGAGTCCTTTAGGTATCTTTTATGCCAACACCAAGCGGGCTTTCAGGTATCATCTGGCCTCTGTATCATAATGTCCAGATCGGTGGAGTGTTGAAGTGAAGGAAAGGTTATCCTTCTGGAAGTTTCTCCCATCTCCACACAGTTTCTCTGGAGTTAAGGTAGAGTGATTATCGGGTTCTTGGTCACCTCATTTATCATGGCCCTTCTCCTACGATTTCTCAGTTTGGCTGGGTGACCAACTCTAGAAAATGGCTTCTTCCATTTAAGATTTAAAGAGGCCCTTGTGCTCTTCAGGGCTGCTGTCTCTTAAGCCCTGCAGTCAGTCCCCTTGACGTCATGGCTTGGTTATTGCTGTGGTACTCATTGTCAGCCGAGGGCCCTTCTAGAGACAGGAGTGTGCCTTGCCTAATCACGTGCAATCAGGTGACTTCAAACAAAATGAAGAAGCATCTCAACCATAATCAATAAAATGGGATGCACCAGAGTGAAATTTCAAATATCTTAGCAAAGCTCACGTGCAATGGAAAAAAACGTGTAACTGCCATTTTTTTCAAAATTGAGTTATTAGTTTTTGGAGTTACTAGGTCTTTCCTGATGTTATAAGTTAGTGGTGATGGCCAAATATGTCTTCATTCCAGTCACAGCATGATAGAAGAAGCTCATACTGTATGTACGCAGTGTTTTACATACTGCAAGACAAAAACCTAGCAACTCCACTAACCAATGAGGAAAGACCTCCCACCAATTAAAACGTCGGATTATGTTCACATGACTTAAATGTTGCAACTGCGTGATTTAAATGGCGGGTGTTGTTGAATCGTGAAAACAAAAAACAATATTGTGTATGTGAAGCTCAGGACAAATGAAATCCAGAGATCGTTAATTATAGGGGCGACATCATTTTCTCAGTTTGCCTAAAACTTGAAAGATGTGACATACAAGGTTGTTCCATAATTGGTGAGAAAGGGTCTGAATACTTATGCCAATATGAGATTTCATATTTTTATTTTTAATAAATTTGCAAAAATTACTGAAATCCTGTTATTCTTTGTCATTCTAGGGTATTGAGTGTTGCTTGATGTGGGGAAAAAAATAATTAAAATTAGGGTTAGGGTTAGGGTTAGGGTTAAAATCAATTGGAGGCATATAGTTATACAGATATAACAATCTCAGGGTTACAGGACATTATCCATCGGATGGGAAAACCAAACCTACAGGTACTAAAAATATTGATATGTGTAGGCTTGAATGACTGTAACCCTAATTTTAGATTGCAGCACAAGGCTTAGAATAGCAAAATGTGTAAAAAGGGAAGACGTCTGCATGCTTTCTGAATCCTCTGTAGTCTGACAAATCCATGACACATTTCTAAATGTCTCTGCTATATGCAATTTTACGTCTCCTTTTTTTAGCAAATGTGTTTTATAAAGGATTGCCATCACTTTGTCTTCCACACATTACAGAGTATACAGAGTTCTAACCCTATAAGCGTTCTCCGATAACCTTGAGACAAACACACCTTGGTGTATTATATGGGCTTGAACTTGAACTTGAAAGCTAAATCATCACAGTCCATTAGCCATTCCCTCAAGTTTATATCAGGTGTCATGAGTTCAGACCACTTGAGATTCAGCACGATTATTCTTAAATAGGCTATTTAGATGCAGGGTGACATTACATATTCAGCGTATTTTTTGGTGATATTGGGTAATATTGGAAGAAAGACATACTGTTCAACATTGATAATATTAAAGCAAAAGTCAAAACCTGTTATTTGAATTAATCAGTATGATGGTTAATGACATGACTCCATATTTAGAAACCAAAAGTGAGTTTACGTAATGTAAAGGACTAAGTAATTCAATTGATGGGGAAAAATTCTTGATCCCATTGCACCTGATCCCCGGTTCACTGTATCAGTCGTATACAAAGGCTCTCGGGTCTCCCCAGCAAGTATATAATAAATGTATTTACCAAAGTTGCCTCCAGGAACAGTACACAAAGCTTTTATAGGTATACAATACAATAACAACAACAACAGCAGCAGTATATTTCTTGTATTGCCCAAAAAGCACACCAGGGAAGCCTCAATGAGCTATAACAGGCCCTGTTTTTTTGATAGCCTCCCTAGCCTTGACTCCCTAAGAAAGCAAGACAAAACCTTGTAGGAAAAAGAATGGAAGAAATCTTGGGAAAGGCAACTCAAAGAGAGCCAGCCTTCTAAATAGGTTTGGTGTGCAGTGGTTTGTCAAAAAATGGAATACAGTAATCCCTCGTTACTTCGCGGTTCACTTTTCGCGGATTCATGACTTCGCGGATTTTATATGTAAGCATATCTAAATACATAACGCGGATTTTTCGCTGCTTCACGGGTTTTTGCAGACAATGGGTCTTTTTACTTGCTTCCTCAGTTGGTTTGCCCAGTTGATTTCATACAAGAGATGCTATTGGCGGATGGCTGAGAAGCTACCCAATCAGAGCACGCAGTTACGTTCCTGTGTGCTGCTGATTGGCTCAGCGACGGAGTGTTGCATTAACCAGGAAGTCTCATCTCACTCATTCATCATTAACGTGCTAATGCTTCAGGGGCCATGTCCAAGCACCAACAGAAGATGCAAATGATTGCAGAAAAGGTAAAGGTTTTGGATATGTTGAAGGAAGGGAATAGCTACATCGCTGCAGGACACCATTACAGCATCAATGAGTCCACGATTCTTTTTATTTAAAAAGGAGGAAAAACATATAAGATCTATGGCCGCAGTGTCCTTTAACCAGGGTGCAAAACGAGATGCAAGTGGACGTGATAAGGCAGTAGTCTGGATGGAATCTGCTTTAGGAATCTTTGCAACACGGTCGACGACGTCATGACCGCCTACAAGCTGCTACGTGTACTTCGCTATACAGTAAGTGTAAACTTATCTACCGATTTCATATTGCTTAGCAGTTGTCCCTGTTTTTAATAGAGTAAATGGTGGGTTGTAAACAATACAGGGAGGGTTTAAAAACGTCCAAATACACGTTAAATAATTAAATAAATATAGTGTCCCTACTTCGCGGAAATTCAGTTATCACGGTCGGCCTTGGAACATATCTCCCGCGATAAGTGAGGGATTACTGTAAATACGACACAAAAAGCAAAACACGCCAGTAATCCTCTTCACAGAGCTCAATGGCCAATCTGTTATAGCCATCTCAGAAATACAAACTACTTTGTACTTGCACAACACTCTTCACTAAGTGCAGACGCAGAGCGCTGCAACAACTCTCAAGGCAAAATGCAAGAATAGATGATACCACTCACTAAATACACAACTGTCACATAAAAGGATATAGATTTCTTCAAATACATCAAAAACAAATAAAAGTAGAAACTAATTAACATAGGACGGCACGGTGCTTTGCGGTATCAGCCATATTGGATGGAGATTTCACTACCTGATCTGCACTACCTGCCCAATCTGTACTCCAGCTGAATTTGCATTCCACATGCATTAAAAATAGTATTTTAAATGGGGGGTGCATTAGCTAACATGAGAATATTATGGAACTACTTTGTTGTTCCCCATAGATGCATTGTACAAGTCATCTTTATCAAGCGTTGTATCCACAAAGCCCACAGCAACGTCAAAGATGTCTTCCACCATCCCTACTGTTTTTATGGCCTATTTCTATTGTACAGAAAGTACTGTGACATTCGAACACATTCTGCCAGATTTCCCAGCAGCTTCTACCCTTTTGCTGCCTGAGATTGGAACTTTGTGCTACCCTGAACTCCCCCAAAACACACACACACACACACACCAACACCCCACCTTAATATCTTTTCCTAGTAGTTTGACTATATACAGGACATCTGTTACTACCGTTGTCTCTATTATTAGCTCTTGTTAACACCAAATGTTTTATTACTATCTGTTTCAATTCACTACTGTTTTATTTACCTATTGTTTATTCACTTATCTATTGTTGGGGATTAAAGTATTGGAGTCAGGTGGAGAACTTTGTTTCTGAATCTGCATCTTAAAATCAGCAAAACCAAGGAACTGCTTATTGACTTTCACCACACCAAAGAGCCTCTATGACCGGTCACTTTTCAGGGAGTGGATGTGGAGGTGGTCCACTCCTACAAGGGGGTCCACATCAATGACAGGTTGGACTGGTCTCATAACACAGAGAAACAATATAAAAAAGGGCAGAGGAGACTCTTTTTCCTTAGGAGACTGTGTTTCATTAATGTGATCAGTGTCATTCTTCACATCTTCTACAACTCTGAGATGACCCCAGTACGATTTTCTATTCTATCTTGGGCTGGGCTGGTGTCATCACTTCAACAGAAGGCCCACCAAATCAACAAACTAATTAAAAGGACCGGCTGTGTTATGGGATGGACTCTGGAACCCCTGGAGGTTGTAGCAAATGAAAGAATGAAAACAGAACTTGGTGTCATTATGAACAATTCTGCACATCCTCTCTGTGACACAACAACACTGAGGACTTTCAGCCAATAAATTATTCAGCAGAAGTGTGTCAAAAAATGTAACAGGTTCTCTCTCTCTCTCTCTCTCTCTCTCTCTCTCTCTCTCTCTCTCTCTCTCTCTCTCTCTCTCTCTCTCTCTATCTATCTATCTATCTATCTATCTATCTATCTATCTATCTATCTATCTATCTATTGTGAAGAAAAGCAGTTGAAACAGAATAAGCTTTTGGGGTTTCCGCCCCGGTTTACTGCAACAATATCAGTAATATCTCCACAGTACAACAAATGGTCACAACGGATAAAGTAACAATCAAATGGGGGAACATTTATACAAGGGGACAGGAAATTGAACAGAAATGTTGAGATGGATGATGGGAGATGGACGTCATCATCTTGTAACTGGAATGTAGACGGGACCCCGGAAGTATGGTGTCTTTTATTTACATTGTGCTTTTTTACGGCGACAAGTCCTCGTTTTTGCTAGTGAGATAAAAAGAGAAAGGTTAGTGCGCTGCCGCTGTCTCTCGGCATGGTTTGTCGCAATGAATTCTTAGTCTTTAAACTGCTCCCCATGCGCTTGTGCGTGACATGACCCCCCCTCTAGCCCAGACCTACCAGGTCGGTTACCCCAACGATAAGAGACGGTGAACTTATACGGCTGCAGGTCCAAAAACCACCTGGTAACTCATGGATTCGACTCTCTATGAAGGGCCATCCACTGGAGGGTGGCATGGTCCATCACCAGAGTGAATTCCAGACCCAGCAGGTAGTACCGCAGGTGAGTTACCGCCCACTTGATCGCCAGGGCTTCCCGTTCAACCGCCGCATACCTCGTCTCCCAGTCTAAAAGTTTCCAGCTTAGGTACATCATGAGGTGTTCGACACCATCGATACTTGGATCAACACAGCACCGAGGCCCGTGTCCGAAGCATCGGTCTGGAGGATAAAAGGAAGGGTAAAGTTAGGCATTCTCAAAATAGGTGCTGAAGTGAGGGCCAGTTTTAAGTCACTGAATGCTTATTCCACTGCTTCATTCCACACCACATGTAAAGGGGCCTTCTTCTTTGTCAAACATGTCAAGGGTGTTGCCCTCTCAGAGTAACGAGGTACAAACCGGCGGTAGTAACTCGCTAACCCCAAGAAAGCTTGTACCTGTTTCTTGAGTATCGGACGGGGCCATTCCAAGATGACTTTTATTTTCGAGCACTGTGGTTTCACCTTCCCCAATCCTACCAGGTAGCCTAAATATCTGGCTTTGGTCAACCCAAAGAAGCACTTCCGGGGGTTGATACGTAAGCCGGCTTTCGCTAGCGTCAGGAGGACAGCGTAAACCTGTAATAAATGCTCCTCCCAGGTGCTGGAAAAAATGACGATGTCATCGAGGTAGGCGGTGGGACTGGTGGGGACTTAGCACTCTATCGACCAGACGTTGGAAAGTTGCCGGTATCCTGTGCAGCCCGAATGGGAGAACTTTGTATTGCCAGTGTCCACTAGGGGTACTGAAAGTGGTTTTCTCTTTAGCGGATACTGTTAAGGGAATTTGCCAGTACCATTTGGTCATGTCAAGTGTAGTCAAATACCAGGCCATTCCCAACTTCTCGAGGAGTTCGTCGACTCGGGGCATGGGATAGGCGTTAACTTGGAGACCTGATTAAGACATCGGAAGTCATTACATAATCACCCAGAACCGTCCGGTTTGGACACTAGGACAATGGGACTGGACCACGGGCTATGACCTTCGTCGATAATGTCCATGTCTAACATCCGTTGAACCTGCAGCTCTACCTCAGCCTTTTTCTTTGCCTCCGGGAGGCAGTACGGTCTTTCCCGGATAACCACTCCCGGGCCTGTCACAATATCGTGCTGAATCAGCGCAGTCCTGCCTGGTGCTTTGCTGACCACTTCCGGGACGGACAGGATTGCTCTTTCGAGCTCCTGCCTTTGGGGGGATGTCAAATTGTTGCCGAGGTTAAGTGATATGTTTTTGGAGAAAAGAGAGAGGGTGGGTTCGGAAAGAGGTTGTTCCTCCCTATTCTTCCACAACTTTAACAAGTTCATGTGATACACCCTCTCGGTCAGTCAGCGATTTGGTTGGCTAACCAAATAGTCGACGAGTCCTTTTCTTTCTTTAACCTCGTACGGGCCCTGCCAATGGGCAAGCAGTTTGGAGTGGGAGGTGGGCACAAGCACCAGTACGCGATCTCCTGGCTGAAATTCGTGAAGGGAGGAGTTCCTATTATAATTCCGGGCCTGCGCTGTTTCAGCCCGAGACATGTGATCTTTTAATATAGGTCTGATTTTGTCTAACCAATCGTGTAATTGTGCGATGTATTCTAATAGACTTGTGTTGGGAAATGCCTCCTCCTCCCAACCTTCTTTTAGTAAATCCAAAATGCCCCGGGGCTGGCGCCCATATAAAAGTTCAAATGGGGAAAATGCCGAGGAGGCTTGAGGTACCTCCCGATATGCAAAAAGTACTAAAGGTAGGAGCTGGTCCCAATTCCTCCCGTCCGTGTTGACTACCTTACGCAGCATTGTTTAAGGGTTTGGTTAAACCTTTCTACCAACCCGTCTGTCTGAGGGTGATAAACAGACGTTTTAAGATGCTTAATATGGAGTAACTTGGCCACCTCCCTGAACGTATCCGAGGTAAAGGGTGTACCTTGATCCGTGAGGACTTCTTTAGGTATACCCACTCGGGAAAACAAGCCTACTAATTCCTGTGAGACATTTTTTGTATTAGCAGCTCTCAAGGGAACTGCTTCAGGATACCTTGTTGCATAATCCACCATGACCAATATATATTTATGGCCTCTGGCTGAAGGCTCTAGGAGTCCAACGAGATCAACTCCGATCCGTTCAAAGGGCACATCAATAAGGGGAATCGGGATTAGAGGAAATCGGTCCCTCCTGGGAATCTGGCGTAACTGACAGACTGGGCAAGACTGACAGAAACGGCGGACCTCCTCATTGATCCTGGGCCAATAGAATTGGGGTTTAATTCTCTCCAACGTTTTTTCGGCCCCGAGGTGGGCGCCTAAGAGGTGGGCATGTGCTAGGTCGCAGACCTCCCGCCGGTAGGTTCACGGCACTAACAACAACTTCCGTACCTCGCCTTCGTGTTCCGCAACTCGATATAACAATTAATTTTCTAGGACAAAGTAGGGTCCCAGAGGTGTGGAATCTAACGACGCCAGGTCGTCTGCGGATACAACAGTATTCCTGGCAAACTTCAGGGAATCGTCATTCCACTGCTCTCTTTTAAATGATGCCGGCGTGGAGCGAAATTGAAAGTCCATGCCGGCTAATATATCAGGACCTAAACCCGGAGCGGTGTCCTCCCGAGACGTAACCTCACCCAGTTGTACTTCCGGTTTGGTGTCTGTCCCTGAAAGGTGTCACTCCGGGCTGTCCATGTCATCAGTTGCCGATGAGCACGGCGTGGTAGCAGTTTGGAGGGTCCCCTGACCATCCATAAGTAGACCCAGTTTATGTACGGGAGTGGTGATAGTTTTACCGCAGTTATTTGTAGACCAATCTTGTCCCAGTATAACTGGGAAGGGAGGTTCGTGCAACACCGCAACCAAAAGCTGTTTCGGACTTCCCTTCCATGTTATATAACACCTTATATGATCTAGTTTCTCCATGCACACATGTTATATTTAACCTTTTATCAAGCCATTGTCGCGGTAAAACATAACGGTGAGCAACAATGGTGATATTGCTCCCGGAATCAAACAAAGCCATCACCGAGTGTCCATTCACCAACACCATTCCCGTATTTGTAAGTGCCAGAGGGTTTGACGGCGCACAGTTCCTCTCTCCTCTTGCGAAGTTACAATCCATCGGCTCTGCATTGAAGGGACAGGTGGGAAGAATATGCCCCACCTCGCCACAATTGAAACAGTGAGGCGGGGTGAGCACCCGGTCTTTGGTCTTCGCTGGCGGCTCCGTGAGGACGGCACAACAGGAGGGTTCCTGTGAGGCAACCTGTCCCTGTCGGGCCAAGCGAGTAGGCTTCTCAGACCCCCCCGAGTTGGTTCACGGCCAGTTGTCGCTCCAAGACCTCCAGGAGCCCGTTCATATCCGGAAAGGGATGTCTCCGGACCTGCTGGGTGAGGTAGTACGGCATGGCGTGTACTAACGCCTCACAGGCTACCTGCTCAACCACCTGACCTAACAATCAAATGGGGGAACATTTATACAGGGGGACAGGAAATTGAACAGAAATGTTGAGATGGATGATGGGAGATAGACGTCATCATCTCGTAACTGGAATGTAGATGGGACCCAGGAAGTATGGCGTCTTTTATTTACATCGTGCTTTATTACGGCGACGAGACCTCACTCTTACTGATGAGATAAAAAGAGAAAGGTTAGTGCGCTGCCACTGTCTCTCGGCATGGTTTGTCGCGATGAATTCTGAGTCTTTAAACTGCTCCCCATGCGCCCATGAATGACACTATCTATCTATCTATCTATCTATCTATCTATCTATCTATCTATCTATCTATCTATCTATCTATCTATCTATCTATCTATCTATCTATCTATCTATCTATCTATCTATCTATCTATCTATCTATCTATCTATCTATCTATCTATCTATCTATCTACTAGGGGTGTTCAATTATAAACAGAAAGTTTCATACTCTGTTCTTCTAAAGAGTGCAAGGTAGACGTGACTCCTCGGTCAAACACATTCATGTTTGAAGTTGTCGTTAGGAGTGCTAGCTGCTCTTTCCCCCCTTCCTGTCAGTTATAATCAACATGTCGGAGCAAGAGGTACACAGTAGTGTTGAGCAGCAAACTATTACTAAATTTTTGACAAATGTAGGAGTCATTCCATCTCAGATTTCTTCGAAACTTAAAAAAATCAGTTTGGGGATGAGTGTATCTCTCTCTCAGTGTAGAGTGTATGATTGATACAAGTCATTCAGAGAGGGCCTATCATCTCTTCAGTCCACTTAAGGAGTTTTTAGGAGGAAGAAATTCAAGTTGAATGAGAAGGTTATTGACGCTGTGCAAGAATGGGTCAACATGCAGTCAAAAAACTTGTACTCTTTGTGGATTAATAAGCTTCCTGAGCACTGGAACAAGTGGATTGCAGTGGCAGGGGACTACAAAGAAAACTAGCGTGTAAGTCGTTTCATTGTATTCAATAAATAAAGTGCAATGTTATAAACATTGTGGCAGGTAGAAAGTAAGCAGATGGTAGCAAAGCAAAATGTTGGGGTACCACCCCGGTATTCCCATTTAATTTAACAAAAATGTAAAGACACAAAACGTATGACTCAACGCTCAACTTAAAAGGCACTGACGAGAGGTCCGTCACTCTGGTCACACACAAGCTCTCTCATGCTCTGTTCTTTCTTGTAAGTGTCTCTGGTTCTTAGGTTGGCATAAGGGCGTCGTCTTTTCATGCTGTTGCCTTATATGGTGGAACCCGCTGGAACAGGCGGGTCTTGCTCCAGCTGTCACAGCCAGCCTTAAGTGCCCTCGCTGGGGGTCTTTCTGAACTATGGAGAAAGGTCAGGATACTGTTAGCAACAGGGCCCCCTCTCACTCCAGAGTGGTATTGCTTATCTCAGTGGAGCTTGCCTGGGGAGCCCTGGAAGCACATGCGTGACTGTGTACTGTTTGTGTAGATGTTGCACTATGCCTCTGTAAGCTGCAACACTGCATACGAATGGTATGACAATTAAGCCACTTGACTTGCAAGGAAGGAAGGAAGGAGTGCATGAGGAAAAGCCCTGCTTGTTAAAGTAATCGAGTGGTAGATCATTAATAGATATGGTAGATAAGTAGATCATCTTTCACATGAGGGTTATTGGCTACTATGGTATAGAGGGTCTGGAGAATTTGATTTCTCATTTTTTTCTGTTAAACTATGTCAGCTTGGGACAGTAAGACCCTCTGTTTAGTTCTGGCTGGCTCCCCTGAATAGGTTTTGGAGTTCAAGAGTTTCTCAGGAGCATCCTCTAACATTTATAACGCATAGAACAATATACTCAGACTGAGAGACATTTATTCTTTTGTCTGTATTGTTAATCTCCAGGATTCTTTAACGTATTGGTTTTTGAAGGATGTTATTTACTGAAGAGTGTAAAAGTATTATGTTATGAAGTACTGTTAAAAATGTTGCTAAATAAATATCCATTACTCTTCCTGAAAAAATGGTTCTAATTGAAGTGACTGAAAAAAAAATGTAAATGTTTAAAATCTTTTTGAAATCCTCATTCATTGAGCTTTGGAAGAACCCGTCCAATCACTTGAAATGTGAACATGCTCACTCAGCTATATCTCATCTATAATTATTATCAAACACTTACTGGACAAGTTTCCTTCTTTAAAGGAGTATAGCCTTTTACAATGAAAAACGTATTTCTTTTTCAATTCAGAATTTTTGAAGGTTTTAGGATACAGGGATTTTAAATGCTTCAATATATCCTATTCAGAATGTGCCTACAATGAAGTAACTACTGTTTTACATAATGTTTTGCCACCATTACATTTTGTTCTTTCCTAAAGCACAACAATAATGTTGTTATTGGTGTGCCCCCAACAAATAAAAACATTGAATTTTTCTCAACATGAAAAAAATGTTATTACATGTAACAGAAATATATAAATACCAAAATGTCAATGTAAATACGGTAGGAAAGGTATGCCAAGTGTCTACTGATGTGCAGATTTATTAGATAGATAGATAGATAGATAGATAGATAGATAGATAGATAGATAGATAGATAGATAGATAGATAGATAGATAGATAGATAGATAGATAGATAGATAGATAGATAGATAGATGATAGATAGATAGATACTTTATTAATCCCAATGGGAAATTCACATTCTCCAGCAGCAGCAATATAAATAATATTAAATTAAAGAATGATAATAATGCAGGTGAAAAACAGACAATAACTTTGTATAATGTTAAATGTTAACGTTTACCCCCCCCGGCCGGAATTAAAGAGTCGCATAGTTTGGGGGACGAACGATCTCCTCAACCTGTCAGTGGAGCAGGACAGTGACAGCAGTCTGTCGCTGAAGCTGCTCTTCTGTCTGGAGATGATACTGTTTAGTGGATGCAGTGGATTCTCCATAATTGATAGGAGCCTGCTCAGCGCCCTTCTCTCTGCCACAGATGTTAAACTGTCCAGCTCCATGCCAACAATAGAGCTTGCCTTCCTCACCAGTTTGTCCAGGCGTGAGGCGTCTTTCCTCTTAATGCTGCCTCCCCAGCACACCACTACGTAGAAGAGGGCGATCGCCACAACTGTCTGATAGAACATCTGCAGCATCTTATTGCAGATGTTGAAGGACGCCAGCCTTCTAAGGAAGTATAACCGGCTCTGTCCTTTCTTGCACAGCGCATCAGTATTGACAGTCCAGTCTAATTTATCATCCAGCTGCACTCCCAGATATTTATAAGTCTGCACCATCTGCACACAGTCACCTTTGATGATCACTGGGTCTATGAGGGGCCTGGGCCTCCTAAAATCCACCACCAGCTCCTTGGTTTTGCTGGTGTTCAGGTGTAGGTGGTTTGAGTCGCACCATTTAACAAAGTCATTGATTAGGTCCCTATACTCCTCCTCCAGCCCATTCCTGATGCAGCCCACGATAGCAGTGTCATCAGCGAACTTTTGCACATGGCAGGACTCCGAGTTGTATTGGAAGTCCGATGTATATAGGCTGAACAGGACCGTAGAAAGTACAGTTCCCTGTGGCGCTCCTGTGTTGCTGACCACAATGTCAGACGTGCAGTTCCCAAGACGCACATACTGAGGTCTGTCTTTAAGATAGTCCACGATCCATGCCACTAGGTATGAATCTAATCCCATCTCTGTCAGCTTGTCCCTAAGGAGCAGAGGTTGGATGGTGTTGAAGGCGCTAGAGAAGTCCAGAAACATAATTCTTACAGCACCACTGCCTCTGTCCAAGTGAGAGAAGGATCGGTGTAGCATATAGATGATGGCATCCTCCACTCCCACCTTCTCCTGATATGCAAACTGCAGAGGGTCAAGGGCGTGTTAAACCTGTGGCCTAAGGTGGTGAAGCAGCAGCCTCTCCATGGTCTTCATCACATGTGATGTCAAAGCAACAGGCCGAAAGTCATTCAGCTCACTAGGATGTGATACCTTTGGGACTGGGGTGATACAAGATGTTTTCCAAAGCCTCGGTGGTTTACAGGTGGTTTGTGTGATATTTTTTGAAACCGTCACCAACGCACAATCAGGACAGTACAAGTGTATTTCTTTGCATGCTTTTCTTATATTTTAAATGCTGCTTGCACAAGAAATGGTAGAATATCAGCACCTGATCTACACTGTGTTATTGTAGGCTACCACCGCACACGGCTCTTAGTGACTTTCGCATTTCCGCCGATACGAGCGACAGTTGCTGCATTGTGAACAGTGCCTAGGGAGCTAACTTCTTTCTTGTCCTTCCACTTGATCACAATCATTTTGTATTTTTCCTCATACTGCACCTCAGTGTTGTGCAAGTTCACACCTCACTAGCTCAAAGTTCAGTTCACACAGATTAAAATGAATAAATACGTTCATAGTTCACCATTTCAATTTTGAACTACTACTACTACTAATAATAATAAGTTTTATTTATGTAGCGCCTTTCATACACTCAAGGACACTTTACAATTCAATAAACACATTAACAAGGCAGTAGAAATTACATACCAGAAAAAGAATAATACTCATTGAAAGGATGTGTTTTTAGCAGAAGTCTGAAATTAATAATAGATTTTTCCTCACGAAGGCTGAGAGGAAGAGAATTTTAGGGGCTATCACAGTGAAAGCTCTGCCACCCATAGTTACTAACCTGTATTTAGGTAGAGTGAGTAAGTTATCATCCGATGATTGTAATGCACGGGCAGGAGTGTAAGGAAGCAGCAGCTCAGACAGATAATGATGGGCTAAACCATGAAGGGCTTTAAAGGTGAGAAGAATAATTTTATATTTGATTCTTGAAGAAATTGGTTACCAATGTAAATCATAGAGGACAGAAGTGATGGGAACAGATTTTTTAGTGTGTGTGAGTAAACGAGCAGCAGAATTCTGAACATATTGTAATCTATTGATATATTTAGTCAGTAGGCCATAAAACAATGCATTACAATAGTCCAGATGGGTAGTGATGAAAGCATGAATGAATGTTTCAGTGTCATTCACACTGAGGGAAGAATGCAGATGAACAATGTTGCTAAGATGAAAAAAGTCTGTCTGTACTATTGAGCTAATGTGTGGTTGCAAAGTAAGAAGCTGATCAAAGATGACACCCAAATTACGGACTGATGCTGAGGGTTCAACCAGGATCCCATCAATGTCAATTTTTAGCCCATGAAGGGTAGAGAGGACAGATTTGGTACCATCTAATAAGATTTCTGTTTTATCAGGATTGAGTTGTAAAAATGTATCTGTCATCCAGTGATAGATTTACTGAATGCAGTCAGTCAGTGCAACCAGTGAAGATGTTGCAGTTGCATCAACCCTTACATAAAGTTGTGTGTCATCGGCATAGCAGTGGAAGCTTAAACCACACCGACAAATAATCTCACCTAATGGGAGCATAAAGATGTTAATGAGGATTGGACCAAGAACTGACCCTTGAGGGATTCCTTGTGTGAGTGAAGTAGTGGCAGATTTGTATTCCCTAATGAAGACGTAATACTGGCGATCACTGAGGTATGATGTGAACCAAGAAAGAGCGGCACCAGAGATATCAATAGCTGAAAATCGGGACAGTAAAATGTCCTGATTAACTGTATCAAATTCTGCGCTTAAGTCAAGGAGAACTAGAATAGCGGCCATCCCAGAATCGGCGGTTATAAGCAAGTCATTGGTTACCTTAAGTAAAGCAGCTTCATTGCTATGTAGAGCTCTGAATCCAGATTGAAAAGGCTCAAGCAGGTTATGCAAATTTAAATAATCATTGAGTTGAGCAGCAACAACCTTTTCTAAGATCTTAGTCATAAATGGAAGATTAGAAATTTAGCGATAAAATTTTCAGGTTTTTTTTTTTAAAACAGGGATTACAGCAGCAGTTTTTAAATCACTTGGAACAACACAGGTGCGGAAACTACAGTTGATAAAGTGAGACATGGGGGCAGAAAGTTTGTCAGTGCAAGCCTTAATCAGTAAAGTAGGGGCAGGATCTAGGTGGCAGGTAGATTGATTTAATTTTCCATCCATCCATCCATCCATCCATCCATCCATCCATCCATCCATCCATCCATCCATCCATCCATCCATCCTCTTCCGCTTATCCGAGATCGGGTCGCAGGGGCAGTAGCTTAAGTAGAGATGCCCAGACTTCCCTCTCCCCGGCCACTTCTTCTTCCTCTTCCGAGAGAATCCCAAGGTGTTCCCAGGCCAGCCGAGAGACATAGTCCCTCCAGCATGTCCTGGGTCTTCTCCAGGGCCTCCTCCCGGTTGGACGTTCCTGGAACACCTCACCAGGGAGGCGTCCAGGACGCATCCTGATCAGATGCCCGAGCCACCTCATCTGACTCCTCTCGATGCAGAGGAGCAGCGGCTCTACCCTGAGCCCCTCCCGGATGACTGAGCTTCTCACCCTATCTTTAAGGGAAAGCCCAGACACCCTACGGAGGAAACTCATTTCAGCAGCTTGTATTCGCGATCTCGTTCTTTCGGTCACTACCCATAGCTCATGACCATAGGTGAGGGTAGGAATGTAGATCGACTGGTAAATTGAGAGCTTTGCCTTGCGGCTCAGCTCCTTTTTCACCACGACAGACCGATGCAGAGCCCGCACCGATCTGCCTGTCGATCTCCCGCTCTATTCTTCTCTCACTCGTGAGCAAGATCCCGAGATACTTGAACTCCTCCACTTGGGGCAGGATCTCACTCCCAACCCTGAGAGGGCATTCCACCCTTTTTCGGCTGAGGACTTAATTTAATTTTTTTTTTTAATGTAATTAGAACATTAGAACACTCTAGATGAGAACAGGCCATTCAGCCCAACAAAGTTCACCAATCCTATCCACTTATTTCTTCCAAAAAAACATCAAGTCGAGTTTTGAAAGTTCCCAACGTCTTACTGTCTACCATACTACTTGGTCGCTTATTCCAAGTGTCTATTGTTCTTTGTGTAAAGAAAAACTTCCTCATGTTTGTGCAAAATTTACCCTTAACAAGTTTCCAACTGTGTCCCTGTGTTCTTGATGAACTCATTTTAAAATCACCATCTTGATCCACTGGACTAATTCCCTTCATAATTTTAAACACTTCAATCATGTCACCTCTTAATCTTCTTTTGCTTAAACTATATAGGTTCAGCTCTTTTAATCTTTCCCCATAATTCAACCCTTGTAGCCTTGGAATCAGCCTAGTTGCTCTTCTCTGGACAACCTCTTGTGCTGCTATGTCCTTTTTGTAGCCTAGAGACCAAAACTTAGATATTACTTCAGCAATATAAGTTGGTGTAGTGGGGTTAAATTTAAATAAATAAACTGTACATTTATTAGTATAATCAGTCAACAGAGATGAGGAATGGTTAGTAGAGAAACCTTAATTTATGGTCTTAATTTTTGACTGAAAATAGTCCAAAAATAGATTACAGTGCTCAACAGAGGAATAGGGATTTTTAACAGCAGGTTGACAAAGTCTGTTAACTGTATTTAAAAGAGATCTAGGGCGACAAGTACCAAAGACAACAAAAGTGGAATAGTACTTTGAATGTGCCTCCGATAAGGCACATCTGTATTCCTTCAGGTGTTCGGTGTAAGCCAGGGCGTGAACAGCCAGACCAGTCTTCTTCCAGACCCTTTCCAAGCGATGACCAGTTTGTTTCATGGTACGCAATTCTGCTGTAAACCATGGAGATGTCGGGGTAGTAGGAACAACCAAGGATTTAATAGGTGCATAATGATCCAAAATTTGTGACAATGTAGAATTATATAGAGACAAAATCTGTATGGGGCAAGACAACCCAGAAACATCATGGAGACAGACAGGAAGCACCAACAGACATAGAGAAGGATAACTGATCAATGTTCTTGATATTACGATAGGTTATTTTAGATTTTAGACTTATTTTAGGGAGGGGATAAGTGAAGCTAAATTCAATCACCTTGTGATCGGAGGTACCTATTATAGTACCAGATATACAGACATTCTGCCGACCAGTGGAACATACAAGATCCAGAATATGGCCCTTAGCATGGGTTGAAAAACCAACATGCTCTACAAAACTGAAACAATACAGTACTGAACATAGCTCACAAGCAGATGGACAGTCAGAATCCACATGAATATTAAGGTCACCAAGCAAAATAACAGCAGCAGACATGTCACGGACCAGAGTGAGTATTTCATAAAGTTGAGAGAAAAAATCCAGCTGAAGTTTAGGAGGTCTGTAGATTATTATAATGTGCAGTGAAGCCTTTCGAGTGATTTTAACAACCAGGTATTCAAAAGACGTAATGTTGTGAAAATCAACAGTGGTTGCTTTAAGGCAATCACGCTGAACCACCGCCAAACCACCACCTCGGCCCATCAAACGGGGTTTACACAGGTAACTGTAACCAGCGGGGGTAAGCAGATTTAGTTGTAAGTAATCACCTGGATTTTGCCACATTTCTACAAGGAACAGCATGTCCAGTTTTTTAGAAGTTGATAAGTCATTAAGGAAAGTAGTTTTATTAGTTAAAGATCTGCAGTTCATGGGGGGGCACAGCGGAGAGTTATGTAAGATTGTAATCCTTGGTTACTCCAGTCCGGCATTTATGGCAGGTGTCTCAGCCAATTCGTCTGCCTACTCCATTGTCTTGCAGATAGTCTTTTTGAGAAAACAGGTCTAACAGACCAAATCGTGGAAATAGTGTCGGCAGATGCAGAGGTAATATTAAAATGACGCTGAGAGGAGCGGTGTATATACCATGGATAAGCAATGCCAAGCTCCATGCATAGGCTAAGAAAGTCTTAATCCTAGTCAACTAAGAAAGTAAAGAGTTACTCACCAACCCTGCTGGCTCAGGGAGAGTACAGGGGAGAGGGCTCGTGGAATATAGGCAGCGAATGGAATACAGTAATCCCTCCTCCATCGCGGGGGTTGCGTTCCAGAGCCACCCGCGAAATAAGAAAATCCACGAAGTAGAAGCCATATGTTTATATGGTTATTTTTATATATTTTAAGCCCTTATAAACTCTCCCACACTATTATAAACATTTCACGCACAGTTATACAGCATAAACCCTTTGTATTCTCTTAGATATTAGGTAAGATTCGTTGAAATTATGTATGTAAACACAGTTTACATACAGTAAAACCTAAATATTATTGTAAAGATATCGAGCGTCTCCGATATCACATACGTTACAGCCATTACAACAGACAGGCCACCAGCAATAAATACGTACAATGCAAGAAAAATTGTATACAGTAAAATGTGTGTACAGCGACACTAAACTATGTACATGTAATAAGTACTGTACGTAAATAATTAATTATGGTTACTCACCAACAATGACACGACGACTTGTCCGATAACGATGAGTTTAATTTTACTGCACAACAAAGGATAGCGTTACAGCTCTTCTGAAGGAGCCTCTTCAGGCGACTGTTTAGCACCGCCGTTGTACTTCTTCCAGCACTCTTCAATCCAAATCCCTAAAGCAGATTCCATCCAGACTACTGCCTTATCACATCCACTTGCAACTCGTTTTGCGCCCTGGTTAAAGAACACTGCGGCCGTAGATCTTATATGCTTTTCCTCCTTTTTAAATAAAAAGAATCGTGGACTCATTGATGCTGTAATTGTGTCCTGCAGCGGTGTAGCTGTTTCCTTCCTTCAACATATCCAAAACTTTTACCTTTTCTGCAATCCTGAAGCATTAGCAGTAACGTGCGTTAATGCTGAATGAGTGAGATTAGACTTCCTGGTTAATGCAGCACTCCGTTGCTGAGCCAATCAGCAGCACACAGGAACTTAACCGCGTGCTCTGATTGGGTAGCTTCTCAGCCATCCGCCAATAGCGTCCCTTGTTTGAATTCAAATGCGTCCCTTGTTTGAATTCAAATGGGCAAATCAACTGAGGAAGCACACGTACTGTAGACCGCAGACATCTACGAAGCAGTGAAAAATCCGCGATATATATTCACATACTGTATGCTTACATTTAAAATCCGCGATGGAGTGAAGCCGCGAAAGACGAAGCGCGATATAGCGAGGGATCACTGTACAACTTTACAAAAGGACCAGTGAGAATCCGACTATAAAACATAAAAAGTGGGGCAAGGCAGAAGACGTTGTAACAGCAACAAAGCAAACCAGAGCAAAAAGACACTGGTGAGAAGCGGCAGCCAGATCGCGCACAGTGTAATCTCATCCGGAACCAGAAAAGAACAATTCTGTTCTTAATGGCTTCTGAACACTGTCGATAGTGTTGAGTCAAACTAGTTCATGTTCAGTTCATTTTGTATTTTTGAAGGAGTGAGAATAAGTGACCCATGAGTTTACTTTTTTCAATTTTTCATGCCTTATATTAGACTATTACAGTGTTCTTGAATAAAATACAATAATTATAAAGACTTTTTTATTTAAATACATTTTATTGAGTTATACCCAGTGTAATAAACAAAGCAGACAAGCATAAAGGTTTGGGTTTTTTTAGGCCCTGTATACTGCAAAGCAAAACAAATAATTCCGTCAGTGTTTTCTCTCAAGTACAACAGACAGGGAAACAAAAGCAGGTCGGGCAATTTATAGTGGAGGACAAGAAGTGATGAAATGATGGGGAAAGCCGTGATGATTGATGAGTAATTGACATCATCATGGAGGGACCAGAGGTAAGAAAGGAACCCAGAATTGAGCTGTATGAAGAGTCTTCTGGGAATGGTTATGGCGGCGGTGCTTCATTTTTTCTGAAGGAAAGGAAAAAAGATATTAGTACCCTGCCATTGTCCCCTGGCACGACTTGTCGCAGCGCCCATCAGGTCCTTAAGCCATTCCCCATGCACTCATGCGTGACACCAGCAACAAACATGTATAACCATATATGCTAATATCCACCCGGTCAAAAAAGAAATTAAATAGATGCAAGTATACATATAAATTACCACTCTATTTCCAACTGTGTAACACAAAGGGTGACTATGGAACCAGAGTGAACTAACCTGTTACGCTGCCGGTCAAAATTTGCGTCACATATTGCATGTCCAACTGGGAAAAATATGAAGTGGCCTCGCGAAGTAAACCATTTTTCTAAAAGCGAAGCAGAGCTTCACTGTGTGCTCGTGTCAGTGGGGGTGCAGCTTAAGCACAAGCAGACAGACACAGACAGCGCCTATTTGATTTTACGTTATTTTTTCCAAATACAAATAAATGGCAAAACATTTGTACGAAATAAATATTCGTAAAAATCCACTATTTGTGCTAATCCAAATACCGTATTCGGATTCAGCTCCACCCCTACATTACAGGGTAAGGCAAAACTTTTAATCGTAACATAAACCAGATCTAGAATGTCACATAAAACTGAACCTGGTCACGTTCAAGTTCTTCACTTGCAAATACATTACGTTAAGTTCACCGATTTTAGAAAAATTAGCTTGTTCAGTGAACGTGCTTTTTTGAACTAGTTCATGCACAACAGTGCTGCACCACAATCCAGCTTTATGCAATTAAACTCACCAGGCGTATTACGGTGGTTTGGCCATAAAGTGCCGTATGCATCAGTTTCATTATCAGTGATAACTTTCTGACTACCGATTCACATTGTCATCACTATCACTCGATTCAAATAATGGTTCTGTTTCAGTTTTTCATTTACATGTCGTGACACTCCACTCCACTCATTAATATTGAAGATTTACCAAAGAATGGCAGAATGCCTAGAAAGTTTCAGGATTTTTTTGCAGGATGATGTTATGCTATCCACTAGATGGCGACAGAATACTGTCCCTACCATTATTCAGGTTTAACACTTTACATCAGATCATAACAGCTTAACCTGAGAAACACTCGGGGTTAACCATTTTTACATAGAATTCCAAGTATTGGAAAGGAAGTTGAGAAGGCAGACGGGCAGTTTGCTGTAGTCCCTGTGGTGTGTTGGTTAGAACACAGGAACTAATCCAACCATTGCAGGAACATTGCTTCTAATGAGGAAAACAACAAAATAAAACATTTAGTACATAAATAAATGTTGTTTCACTATGCAATACAGAAGGCGTCCAATAGATGGCACTATAGCTACACACTATCAATGTATTTGCATTTACAACTTCAATGCAGCAACATAACAGGTTTAATAATACACAACATCTCTTAAAGATTTAATGCAATATCCCAATAATTTACAGGCTGAATCTATATTAAACAGAGTACAAACATCCTCTATTTTAGAGAATGGTATTTATGGTAATAATAATAAACACTAAGTAATGTAAAATATTAACATGACTATTAATTCAGAAAAGTTTTCTCTCTAACATTTAACACTTGACTTTTAAATATTGTGAAGAAAACACAGACACACAGGTTAAGGGTTGGGGATTCCGTCCCCGTATTCTGTAAACCACAGTAATAGTGAAACAAGGATTCTCAATAAGGGTCCGTTGTTGTGAGGTACAATTGACAATGAATGGTGGTAATACTGACGTATTTATGAGGTGGGGAACGGAAATAGGAATGCTGGGAAAATGATGCGGAGGATCTTGGGATGGTGGTGACGCCATCTCCATATCATTCTCCCAATGTGTAATATAGACCTTAAGTTAACCAGTGCAATTTGTATATATAACAAGTGCAATTTGTATATTTTGTAAAGTACTTTTATTACTTTTTGGTTTGTTATTATTTTCTCTCTTCTTGTCTTTGTAACTCTTATGCCTCACGCTGAGTCGACTGCACCTTCAATTTCGTTGTTCCTTTGTAAAAGTGACAATGACCATAAATATCTATCTATCTATCTATCTATCTATCTATCTATCTATCTATCTATCTATCTATCTATCTATCTATCTATCTATCTATCTATCTATCTATCTATCTATCTATCTATCTATCTATCTATCTATCTATCTATCTATCTATCTATCTATCTATCTATCTATCTATCTATCTGGGACCGGAGGTGAATTCACAACACAGAAGTGGCTCGGACGTCTGGACAAAGCTTTTGAGACGAATTCGAGGTGCCGTGTTTTTTTGTTGTTTGTCTTTCCTGTTGAAATAAAGAGCGAGGTGTTAACACATTGCCTTAATCCCTCGTCTTGTGGTTTCGCGCAGCTCATCGGGTCCTTTAGCTGCCCCCTAATCGCTCGTGTGTGACAAAATGTATATAAGGACTTACATTTGGTCAACAAATGTACAAACTTAAACTTTCACTAGCGGCTTAAGTAGTTCTGGTTTTCACGTGGTACGTCTCTCAAAGCTGGCATCACATATTTTCGTGATGTCTGAGATTGTGGATATGCTTTTAATATCAAATTCAATTTATTTATAGAGCCCATTTAATACATCATCGGTAGTGCTATAGCCAAAGTGCTTTATAAGGAACATACAATACATGAAACATAATATAACCGACAGTAAAGTAAAACAGACCACTGACTAAGAAAGTAGGATTACCACTATCACTAAAGTTCCAGTAAAGGTTTCTAAACTAACAGATCTCTTGCATAGTTTATAACTTTTGTCTCTCATTTTAGTTTGGTCACTAGTGCTTTTCTGATTTTAGCTTGTTTTTCAACCACATCATTCTCTCAGAAAAATATTTCTTGCTGTGTCCTGCCTTATCTTTTTTAATTGTGGCACAAACCAATAATCCCTTTCAATAAATGACATTTCCTGTCAATGTTAAAAATAAAACATTGAAAGGTAAAGGTAACTGCAACAAAAGTGGATTTATTGTGTGGTAACGTCTACAATGAATGTTCAATAAAAGGCACCATATAGCATGGAAGTGGAACATGCAGAAGATTATTTAAACTTATATAACTGCAATGGCTAGAAATAAGTACATTAACTACAAAAGGCTCGGTGCAGTGCTTCATTAAATGATTATAGTAGCCATTGCTCCATCATGTTTACCTTCTTTATGTCTATACAAGGTGGCTGCATCCGAAAAGCTTAATTTGCCATCATTAACTCGTCTATTTTCTGATCCCTCATATTTGACCTTGAAAGAGCTAAACATACACAGAAAACAACCCAAGATGAGATGTCATTCCATTACAGTGCACATTCATTTGCATAGCATCACCCATATAATAATAATAATAATACGTTTTAATTATGTAGCACCTTTCCCATGGTCAAGTCATATATTTATTGCTTTTTTATAATTCCAAACTCATAAGATTAGCAATATCCTGAAACAATACTTCTATTTCAAATTATTCTTACAGAGAATATTTTACAGGAATGCTGGGATTTATTTTCTTATGATAGATTCCTTCATCTTTTGATTTGCATGCATTTTTCTCATTTGATAAGACTGATGATTAACATCTTGTTATTATCTGGTGACTACAGCTATATTAAATTGTATAATCTAATACAAAAAAGCTAATACTGTTTTGTGATATAATAATAATATAGCTGCAAGGTATTGGCAAAAGCATTATGTACAGTATGTAGAAGCTTAATGATGTTATAAATACTCTGTCAGAAACGTATACAAGAATAATATTGTCATTTATTCAGATAAAGCATGTTAACCCGGGGAAAAAAATGATATGGTAAATTAATGTAATTTAATTCATTTGTAAGAATATTATTACATCCCCGCACCTTGGTTATCTGCTATGTAAAAGTTAACTTACATACTTTACAATACAAGCAAAAGAAAACAATATGCATGTGATTAAAAATGTATTAAGACTTGCACCTTTTCAGAAATGGCAGAGCAATGCAATGTTTAGCGTTGCTGCTTCTGTAACCTGCCTTAATACCCAGATTACTCCCTCTAGTTTTCCATTTTAAAGTCACCGTCTCGATCCACTGGATTAATTCCCTTCATAATTTTAAACACTCCAATCATGTCTTCCCTTAATCTTCTTTTGTTTAAACTGAGAAGGCTCAGCTCTTTTAATCTTTCCTCATAATTCATCCCTTGTAGCCCTGGAATAAGCCCAGTCGCTCTTCTTTTCTTTTCTCTCCTTTTCTTGTGCTGTTATGTCCTTTTTGTAGATTGGAGACCAAAACTGCACACACTACTCCAGATGAGGCCTCACCATTGTGTTAAAAAGCTTGAGCAGAACATCCTGTGACTTGTAACTCCACACATCAGGGCACTATACTGTATAACCTGACATTCTGTTAGCCTTCTTAATGGCTTCTCAACACTGTCTGGCAGTTGATCGTAACCAGTACACTAGGATGCCTAAATCTGTCAATTTTCAGATCTCCCATTGTGTATTTAAAACTAACATTTTTTCTTCAATACATGTAATACTTTATATTTATTTACATTAAAATTTCATCTGCCACAAATCTGCCCAATTCTGTACGCTGTCCAAGTCCCTCTATAATGATGAATTGTAGAATATTTGCCAATTTACCCAGCTTGGAATCATTTGCAAACTTAACCAGCTTGATACTTATATTACTATCCATATATATATATATATATATATATATATATATATATATATATATATATATATATATATATATATAATATACTGTATTATAAAAAAAAATCCTGGGAGAGAAAGACGGGAGACGAGACGTGATCTTCACGTTAAGATCACAGAAGACACTTAAAAGACTCTCGAGACGAAAGAGAATGGCCATGGAGCGTCTTGCGGGTACCTTTAACATGAGACTTTGTGCCAAGAGATTGACCCAGGAACGTCTCGCGATGACGTAGAACATGAGATTCTTGCAAGACACGTCCTACTTACAACCAATATCAAATAAGACCACGGGCAGCAAAACATTCAGTCGTCTAAAGGATTTGAGCACACACAGATCCAGGGTCTCAGCATATATAAAGCGTAAAAGGACAATACGTTATAAATGAAACGTCAACGACTAAGCGAAGGAGAAAGCAGCATGGAGAAAAGAGACTCAAAAGCGTTGGAGAGAAAAAAGAGTAATCCAGGTGCAAATTCAGAAAATAAGGAAAGTGATTATCAGCCCGGAACAAGTGGAATTGAAAAAAAGCACGTCCAATCGGTCTCAGAATTAAAAGACAGAGAGTAAAAGACAAAGTAGAACTTCATAAAGACGTTCACGTTATACACAAGCAGTGGAATTCGAAAGGCTCAAAAAAAAAAAAAAACGTTGGTGTGATACACATGTGAAAAAAATTAAAGAATATGAAAGTAGGAAAATTAGAAAGTATAAAAAAAAAGAAAGTAAAGATCGCAGTTGAGCAAACAAATGGAAATTAGTATTCGAAAAAGGGAAAATAATCACCACGGACTAGGTGTCATTGGAAAAAAAAGCAGGACAAAGCGAGGTCAGAAATAAAAGACAGAGAGTAGAAAACAAAGTAAAACATCATAAAGAGGTTAAAAAACAAGGGGGCCAAACACATGCAGAGCAGGTTAGAGAGAATGAAAACTGGAATTCAAAAGACTCAAAAAACACATAGGCACGATACACATGCAGAGCAAGATACAGAATATGAAAGCAGAAAAAAACGACAGTGTCAAAACAAAAAAGTAAACATCACATTAACGCAAACAAAGAGAAATTATTACTCTGAGAAATAACGAAAAGGTGAATAGAGATTGAATATATGGACACAGATGATATGTCAGAAGTATGTAAATATTGTAAGGCTTTGAAGTTTAAGTCAGAGAATTTCAAAAATGGAGTTTACCTTACATGCATTTATTGGTTACTTTGCAAAAAAAATTATTAACTGCTGATGATGATGTCGATTGTTTTGTCTGTGCCGAAATTCCAAACAGAGAAACCTATCCTTAATTGTGGTACAAAGTCATTAAACACATGTCTCACTGACCTAATTTAAAAGATTCAGCATATTGGGACTCGAAAGATTCCAAATATTGTTTTTACAGAAGTTCAGAAATAAAAAGTGAAACTAATGAAATAGCAACAATTGAAAGAAAAAACAAATCTTAAAAGTGTGTATCCGGGAAACCAAACACCGGGGTTCGTGAGCGAAGGCGAGCAGGGGGAAAAGCCCCCTAGTATATATATATATTTAAATATACATATATGTGTATATATGTGTGTGTGTGTGTGTATATATTGTGGCGGGTGGCTGGGTCCCATGGCCGGCCGGGACGCCCCTTCTACACATGTTCCGGGGGAGCAACCGTGGGCTCCTCAGTACCTCCCCCGGGATGTTTGGTGACAGCCTCCCTGGCTGACGATGGTGCCTCAGTTTCCCTCAGGGCTCCATGGGAGATGGAGTTCTCCACAGCCCTGTTGGGATCTGGGGTGGCCACCAGGGGGTGCTGCATGGGTCCCTGATCCTGCCTGGATAACTATACAGCCCCGCCCAGAAGTGCAATTAGAAACAGGTGATCAAGCACCTGGAGCACTTCCGGGTGGGCTATAAAAAGGGCCAGCAACCACCACTCAGGAGCCAGAATCGGGAGGAAGAGGATGAGGTTGCCAAGGATGAGTGGTGGTGCCAAACGGGAGTGTTGTGGTGATTTGTTTAAAGTGCTTTGGGACTGTGTTGTGGCTGAAGACGTGCCCTCCAGCTGAAGAAAAATAGTCTTTGTTGGATTTAACACGTGAGCACACGCCAGGTCGGGCGCGATATAGCACCTTTTATCACAATATATATATATATATATATATATATATATATATATATATATATATATATATATATATATATATATATATATATATATATATTATACACATATAGTGTGGCGGATAGCCAGGGCCCTTCCTTACCCGACCAGGGCGCCTCAATAGTGGAAGGACCTGGGAAGAGAGTTTTTTCAGAATATTATATTCCTCAGAATGCTAGAAGGCATCCTCCCTGGCTTGCAGTGGGTTCAGGGGTTTGGAGCATAGAAGCTCCACCCTGTTGGGACCCATGGCCACCGTCAGGAAGCACCTAGACATTTGCTAAGCACTGTTTCACAGCACTTCCACTACACCCAGAAGTGCTGAACACCCCTTCATGTTCCTGAGCCGGAAACTGCTGGATCAGGAGACCAGGTATGTGGCGGTCGAGAGAGAAGCCCTCTCAACCATGCCGCTCTCTAGTGGATGGCCCTGCACAAGGAGACAAACCCTCGGGTCACAAGGTGGTTTTTGGACCTCCAGTCTTATCGCTTTCTGTCGTTTATCGTAGGGGCTCTCTCCAGGGTAATCCTGATGCCCTTCCCACATTCACAACCTCTTGGTTCGGGGCCCCCGACCCTGTGGGTTTGGATAAAGGGGAGAGCCGTGTCACACACATGCACATGGGAGGCAGTCGATGAACTTAACTGGGCTTAAAAAGGTGAGTCGGGGATTGACTCTGTGCACTAATGCCTTCTCTCTTTCCTCTGCAGATCACCAAAAGACAAGATTAGCTAAACCCTAACCAGCTTCTTCAATATATTTACAGTATATCTTCTTATATAATATGCTACCGTGGCTGTTCGTTTGTCTGTCCAGGATTTTAAATCACCTGTAGCTCACAAACCGTTTCACCTATTGGCCTGAAATTTGGTACACATATACTACGTGACCTCTACTGTCCACTTTTGGAGTGATGGTTTTTAATACTCTTTTTATTTTTATCTTATTGTAGAATCAACTCTCTGCAGCTGGCCATCGTGCGGCGCATGTGTACGTGTGCCATTCTCATTAACTACCACGTTCGCCGTCACTTCCTCTATCTCTTCATATCTTAAATTATTCTTGAAGCAGATTGAAAACTTAAGTGCCATCTTAAATGAAAAATTAAGAAAAACATACTAAGTAATTGCAATACAAAAACTGACTTGATCAGTTTTAACGCGAAAAGATGCCGACAAAAGAAGAGAAGAAGCGGGCTGCTAGGGTGGAGAAAAGAAGAGCTGAGCAAATGAATGCTAAATGTACAGAGAAAGAGGATGAATACTATAAGTCACTGCATGTTATTGTGCAGTGCACTGTTACTGGTGTGTGTGTGTGTATATATATATATATATATATAGTGGCAGGAGGCTGGGTTGCCTGGAAGGACTGGAAGAGGATCTATATGTCCCCCGGGCCATGAGGGGGCAACCACCCCGGATAGCAAGGGGACCACGAGGAAGTAGCAGGGAGGCTCAAGCCCGTGGGGGCCGCCCCAAGCCTCATAAAGCCCGGGAGATCTACACTTCAGCCACACCTGGGAAGGTGGAGGAAGAACCATCCAGCAACGCCCAGAGTGCTTCCGGGTGCTCATGCACATGCTGAATGCACCCCAAGGAGACGCGGTCGCTCCTCCGAAACCCCCTCTTAAACGGCGATAAAATGGGAAACAAATACAGTTTATTTTTTACCTCCTCTTTGCTGGATCAGCTACTGACTTGCTGCTGCTGCCGTGCCTCGTGATCTGCATCTCGCGCGGTGCTTTGAACATTTAAAAGCCTGTACAGCAGCTGTCCTACTCTTTGTCTTTTATTTTCAGCCCTGGCCGTGGTTAAATCTCTTGGCACAAACTCTCGTCTCGCAAGACGTGAGTTCTTGATATTTTTTAGTTTATAATTTAAAAACGGAATAAGAATCTGAAAATCTAATAACATCACATTAAGTTTGATAAATTCTTAAATAATGATACCAAACATATATATGTAGGTTTTTAAATAAGCCCGATTTAAAGTGTGAAAAAAAACAGGACATGAAAACCTCACATAAAATTGTTGCACAAAATTGTTGCACGTTTAGGCTTAGAATTTTATATATATATGGTACAGTACCTGCCAAATAACACAGTGAATGCACAACGCGTGATTCGCACTAATTGGGGCTCATCAGGTGTACACACCTTTGCTTCCCTTTGCAGGGATCAAACCTCGGACGTCAGCATCTGAGGCTGAGCCTCAAACGTTGTGCTGCGGTGGCTGGTGACGGTGAAGATCAGAGTAGTATATTCATAGGTCTGAATTGCAATCTGATAATTTGGATGGTACAAATACTCAGATTATGACTCAGACCAATAAATCTATACATATTAATAAAAGGCAAAGCCCTCACTGACTCACTGACTGACTGACTGACTGACTGACTCATCACTAATTCTCGAACTTCCCGTGTAGGTGGAAGGCTGAAATTTGGCAGGCTCATTCCTTACAGCTTACTTACAAAAGTTAGGCAGGTTTCATTTCAAAATTCTACGCGTAATGGTCATAACTGGAACATGTTTTTATATACTCTAATGGAGGAGGCGGAGTCACGTATCGCGTCATCACGCCTCCTACGTAATCACGTGAACTAAAAACAAGGAAGAGATTTACAGCACGAGTCAAACGCAGGAACGAAGGTAAATGATGTTAATTTTTGAGTTTCTTTTAATACTGTGTAAACATAAATATTAACATGTGCAATTAAACGTGTGCATTTACGGGGTGATTTCTCAGGCTTAAAAGCTCGCCTTTTACTAAAAAGGTAAATGCAAAACTATTTTCAATCATTCTATGATCTGCTTCTCACAACTGAAGGCACCGTGGCTGATGTTACGTCACTTGCTGGCCAACCATAAGCGTTACCTGGTAGGTAACCAGCCACTCACTTCATTCCCTTACGGGAATTGAACCTCGAACGTAAGCGCTACAGGCAAAGCCCCTAAAATTGCGCCACGGCGTGTGGTTCGTTTATTTGACAACATGTAGATCGGGGTAATTACATTCACGGCATTCGTAGTCTGATTCACAATCTGATTGTATGGGTGGTTACCTACCAGGTAACGCTTATAGTTGGCCACCAAGTCAGTTCGAAGTGATCACTCGAGTGAAGGCAGCTTCACAAAAAAACAGATCCTTAACAAACTGTTATTAGTATATTTTCCCTCAATTTAAAAAGCTTTTCTTTTCTTCTTAATAAAAATTTAAAAGCGGTACTTCGCCGGTGCGAAGTGCGTGGATTTGACCGACTGACACATACAGACATATTCATGAGTGCAGGTACTTCGGAAAGAAAGCACCGTGTAAACCTAAAGTTTATATTAAGTTCATAGACCTACAAAAGGTTGCCATTGATTTGAGGCAAGATTGCTTTTCTTCTGTACAACTATACGTTGCATTCTCAGGAGTGTGCTTGCACGGCTTCGGATATAGATATATATATATATATGTATGTATGTCTATATATAAATATGTAAGCTTATAAGTACTGCCTTACTTCTCTTTAAGAAAGGAAGATGTAATGATACTTGATTTAAACGATTCCATGTCTTCCTGGGTTTGCTTAGCTTATTGTCAATATCTTTACACCTTTTTTTAAGACTTATTGACTGAAACGGGCTTTCACGAAAAAAGTTAGGGCTTTGCTACAGGATACACCCTCCACAAGTTAAGCAAGTAAAAATAAAATATATATTTCTGTTTTATTTAAACCTTTTAAGTTCGTATGCATAGCCCCATTTGGCTGTTTAATTTTTTTTTTTCTTTCTTCAGTAATATTTAATCTCCTTAAAGAAAAAGAACATATCCATTTTACTTTTTTTGTATATCTCTTTAGTAATATTTTAGTGTAAAAGGATAACCAGTATTTAAACCTTTTATGTTACTTTATAAATTTATTTTACACAATGTTCAAAAATTAATAAGAAAGCTACATATTTTGGCAGCTGCTGCTTTAATTTTCAATGAAATGAAAAAAGCTCTCCAAGAGAAAACGTCAATGAAGAAGAAACAGTTTGCACTATCTAAAAAGGAGAAACCCTCATTTATAAAAGTTTGCTGCAGATGACTTAACTGAAAATAAATTAATAGTTCCTATGTGTATAATACATATTTATCTATTTGACTTATGCCTTTATTCCAGCAACTTGCAACATCTGAGGTACAATTTGTTATATTACTTTTGTTTTTTGCAGCACAGGCAGGTGAAGTGACTTCCTCAGGGTCACACAGTGATGTCAGTACCAGGATTTGAACTGACAAGCTCTGAGTTTGCTGAAATATTACTGAAGAAAGAAAAAAAATGAAAACGGGCAAATAGGGCTATGCATACAAATGTTCATCCATCCATTATCCAACCCGCTATATCCTAAATACAGGAGCCAATAAGTAGATATGTATATATATATATATATATATATATATATATATATATATATATATATATATATATATATATATATATATATGTATATGTGAAAGTATGTATGTATATCTGTATGTCTATATTTATATCTATATATATATATATGTAGATATGTAAATTTGTATATGTATATGTGGATATGTATATATATATATGTATATATGTTTATGTATATATATAGTTACATAACCTCTTTAACACACTACTTCTCCGCTGCGAAGCGCGGGTATTTTGCTATATATATATATATATATATATATATATATATATATATATATATATATATATATATATATATATGACAGCAACACTCATAACAATGACAACACAATTACATATATATATATGTAGATATGTATATATATGTATCAATCTATCTATGTATGTATGTCTAGATATATATATATATATATATATGTAGATATGTATTTATATGTGTATATATATGTAGATGTGTATATATGTAGATATGTAAATATTTATGTATATATATGTGTCTGTGTGTGTATATATATATATATATATATATATATATATATATATATATGTATATATATATATATGTGTGTGTGTGTATGTATATGTGTGTGTTTATGTATGTGTGTATATATATGTTGATATGTGTATATATATATATATATATATATATGTATATATATGTGGATGTGTATATGTATATATATATGTAGATATGTGTATATGTAGATATGTATATATATATGTATATGTATATATATGTTTATGTGTGTGTGTGTATATTATATATATAAAAGACAGCAACACTCATAACAATGACAACACAATTACATTGACAATCATGTTACATTATTTTTAAAATGTTTCCTTTTTTTTTTCATAACCTCTTTAACACACTACTTCTCCGCTGCGAAGCGCGGGTATTTTGCTAGTATATATATATATATGAAAAATAGCAGAAGCTCCAGCACTATTCTTAATGTTGGCCAATTCAGATAGGGTCCCTCGCACCATCGCTCTCTGCTTCCTGGGTCTGAATCAATCCTACACCCATCTAAACACAACACCCTGAAGTCCCACTTCTTTGAGTCTGATGCCCAACCTCTCATATGGCACCATCTCAAATGCTTTTTGAAAGTCAAGATAAATCGTATCATATGCCCCACTCTGCTCATATCCTTTTCTTGTTTCCTCATAGAATTCCAACATGTTAGTAAAACACAACCTCCCTAGTCTGAACACATGATGACTGCTCAGTAAAACTCCTGTTCCTGCCATGTGTTGCTCTGTCTTTTCCATAATTACATGCAGCTATACCCTGAACAGGACTCTGAAGCCTCTTAGAGCCTTATTGAATGACTGTCATTGTCCAAAATACATTGGCGAGGCAAAGCCCCAATGTGAATTTTGATGCCTACTGCAAATGTCTGCATCTTATCATGACTACACACAGTGCTTCACCTTTGGGACTTTTGATATGGATTGAGGTTTTTGAGTTGATGCCCTTAAATGTTTTTAAATTGTTTATATGATATGTACAGTTAGGTCCATAAATATTTGGACAGAGACAACTTTTTTCTAATTTTGGTTCTGTACATTACCACAATGAATTTTAAATGAAACAACTCAGATGCAGTTGAAGTGCTGACTTTCAGGTTTAATTCAGTGGGGTGAACAAAACGATTGCATAAAAATGTGAGGCAACTAAAGCATTTTTTTAACACAATCCCTTCATTTCAGGGGCTCAAAAGTAATTGGACAATTGACTCAAAGGCTATTTCATGGGCAGGTGTGTTCAAGTCCGTCGTTATGTCATTATCAATTAAGCAGATAAAAGGTCTGGAGTTGATTTAAGGTGTGTTGCTTGCATGTGGAAGATTTTGCTTTGAACAGAAAACATGCGGTCAAAGGAGCTCTCCATGCAGGTGAAAGAAGCCATCCTTAAGCTGCGAAAACAGAAAAAACCCATCCGAGAAATTGCTACACTACTACGAGTGGCAAAATCTACAGTTTGGTACATCCTGAGAAAGAAAGCAAGCACTGGTGAACTCAGCAACGCAAAAAGACCTGGACGTCCACGGAAGACAACAGTGGTGGATGATCGCAGAACCCCATAGTGAAGAGAAACCCCTTCACAACAGCCAATGAAGTGAACAACACTCTGCAGGGGGTAGGCATATCGATATCCAAGTCTACCATAAAGAGAAGACTGCATGAAAGTAAATACAGAGGGTGCACTGCAAGGTGCAAGCCACTCATAAGCCTCAAGAATAGAAAGGCTAGATTGGACTTTGCTAAAGAACATCTAAAAAAGCCTGCACAGTTCTGGAAAAACATTCTTTGGACAGATGAAACCAAGATCAACCTCTACCAGAATGATGGCAAGAAAAAAGTATGGAGAAGGCATGGAACAGCTCATTATCCAAAGCATACCACATCATCTGTAAAACACGATGGGTGGAGGCAGTGTGATGGCTTGGGCGTGCATGGCTGCCAGTGGCACTGGGACACTAGTGTTCATTGATGATGTGACACAGGACAGAAGCATCAGAATGAATTCTGAGGTGTTCAGAGACATTCTGTCTGCTCAAATCCAGCTAAATGCAGTCAAATTGATTGGGCGGTGTTTCATGATACAGATGGACAATGACCCAAAACATACAGCCAAAGCAACCCAGGAGTTTATTAAAGCAAAGAAGTGCAAAATTCTTGAATGGCCAAGTCAGTCACCTGATCTTAACCCAGTTGAGCAGGCATTTCACTTGTTGAAGACTAAACTTCAGACAGAAAGGCCCACAAACAAACAGCAACTGAAAGTAAAGGCCTGGCAGAGCATTAAAAAGGAGGAAACCCAGCATCTGGTGATGTCCAGGAGTTCAAGACTTCAGGCTGTCATTGCCAGCAAAGGGTTTTCAACCAAGTATTAGAAATGAACATGTTATTTCCAGTTATTTAATTTGTCTAATTACTTTTGAGCCCCTGAAATGAAGGGATTGTGTTCAAAAAATGCTTTAGTTGCCTCACATTTTTATGTAATCGTTTTGTTCACCCCACTGAATTAAAGCTGAAAGTCTGCACTTGAACTGCATCTGAGTTGTTTCATTTAAAATTCATTGTGGTAATGTACAGAACTAAAATTAGAAAAAAGTTGCCTCTGTCCAAATATTTATGGACCTAACTGTATAATGTATTAAATTTACTTTTTTATTTTTGTCTATTTTACACACTGGATTTATTATTTTCCACTGTATTGAACTGCGTAGGTCAATACACTTGTTTACACTAATCCTAAAGACATAAAATGGCTAAGGCAGTTATTTTTTCCTATAGCACTGTGCATGTCATAAGCGTCTGTCTGCATACATGCTGGGTTCAGTCTGGTATCATCCCCATCTCTGTGTTCACCTCTGTTAGAGCAAATGAGTTCTTAGATTTTCTTTAAAGTCGATAACCACATTTAGTCAGTCTGTATGCCTTACTTCACTACACAATGAAATCAATAGCCTCCTAATAGCCGACAATATCATTCCACTCAATTCTCGTCTGGTGGGGTGGCTACCATTTATTATATTTATCATGTGGACCTTTAGGAATCTTCAGGATTCCTGCCGGAATGGCTCTGAAAATGCGATGTGATATTGATATACAGTAAGTCATAATAATGAGGACAGTGGTCAAGCAGTGTGGTGCAGTGGCTAAAGCATCGCAGGATTCAATTACACTTGTGGCTTACTGTGTGACCCTAAGCAAGTCATTTGACCTGCTTGGACTCTTAATTTGTAACAAATATACAGTGTCTATAGAAAGTATTCACCCTTTTGGACGTTTTCACATTTTATTGTTATACCATATTGAATGACATTGGCTTGCATTTGGCCTTTTTGACACTGAACAGAAAAAGATTCTTTCATTTCAATATGAAAACAGGTCTTCACAAAGTGGTCTAAATAAGTACAGATCTAAACCACAAAATAATTGATCGATCTATTTGTTCTTTTTGTACTGCTTATCAGGCCTGGTTTACAGACGCAGCAGTCTAAGCACAGATGACTAGATGTCACTTTGTCCCCACTACCTCCTATAACTCCTGTCGGAGGGTACCGAGGTATTCCCAGCTATAATAACTCCAGCATGTCCTAGGTTTGCTTGCACCGAGGTCTCGTATGAGTTCAACATGCCCAAAACACCTCTGCTGGGAAATGTCCCGAAGGAAGACACTGTAGTCAAACACCTAAACAACCTCAAATGGCTTCTTTTGCTGTGGAGGAGCCTTGGCTTTACTTTGAGCTCCTCTCAAATGTCTGAGATGCTCAACCTATCTCTATAAGATTGAGCTCAGACGACCTGTGAAGGATGTCATTTCTGCTGCTTGTGTCTGTGATTTATCGTTCACTATCCAAAGCACATGGCCATAGGTGAGGGCAGGGACACAGAACGACCTGTAAATCGGCTCCTGGACCTCTGCCTGTTTATCCAATTCTTCTTCAGATCTCTCAGTAAAGAAGACCATTCATTGTCAGGCACTTTAGTCAAATTCAGACCATTTGTATTCCAGTCTGGCCAGTACAAGCTTAACACCCTTAAGAGATAGGGTGAGCATCTCAGACATTTGAGAGGAGCTCAAAGTAAAGCCACGGCTCCTCCACAACAAAAGAAGCCAGTTGAGGTTGTTTAGGTGTCTTCATTGTAATTTCAGCTGAATTCACTTCAATTCATTTTTGTATTTTAATATGACTATGTCTCTCGACTGGCCTGGGAACGCCTTGGGATTCTCCCGGAAGAGCTAGAAGAAGTGGCCGGGGAGAGGGAAGTCTGGGCATCTCTGCTCAAGCTGCTGCCCCCGCGACCCGACCTCGGATAAGCGGGAGACAATGGATGGATGGATGGATGGATGGATTTTAATATTTATTGAGTACCAGCCAAGAGTTTGTGCACAAATATTCAGCAGTAAGATATATTAACACTGGTGTCCATTAAACATAAAGTAGAGCACAACTATTTCATTTTAATTCATCTGAGGACACAAAACGGATAAATTGTTGGGGCTTCAGGATGGAGAACGCCATTTCATGAATATTGTAGATTGGCTTTGGAA
The DNA here is from genome assembly GCF_900747795.2 of Erpetoichthys calabaricus. NCBI lineage: Eukaryota > Metazoa > Chordata > Cladistia > Polypteriformes > Polypteridae > Erpetoichthys > Erpetoichthys calabaricus. Next base: position 17,164,716 of record NC_041397.2, read on the forward strand.
CCAAAAGCTCTTGTGATTTACCGTCATTGATATATTTTTTGCTGGCCTTTCATTATTTTTAGTTTTGAATTTTTATTCTTACCATAGTTTTTTTAAGTAAAACCAATTGTTTTTTGCTCTCAAACAGTATTTAAAGTGGTTGATGCCATTTTGTTTTATTTATGGGTGCCGCCATTCTATACAGAGTAATGGGGATTGTGGAAGAGAGGTGAAAAAGAGAGCACAGGCAGGGTGGAGAAGAGTGTCAGGAGTGATTTGTGACAGACGGGTATCAGCAAGAGTGAAAGGGAAGGTCTACAGGACGGTAGTGAGACCAGCTATGTTATATGGGTATGAGACGGTGGCACTGACCAGAAAGTAGGAGACAGAGCTGGAGGTGGCAGAGTTAAAGATGCTAAGATTTGCATTGGGTGTGACAAGGATGGACAGGATTAGAAATGAGGACATTAGAAGGTCAGCTCAGGTTGGACGTTTGGGAGACAAAGTCAGAGAGGCGAGATTGCGTTGGTTTGGACATGTGCAGAGGAGAGATGCTGGGTATATTGGGAGAAGGATGTTAACGATAGAGCTACCAGGGAAGGGGAAAAGAGGAAGGCCTAAGAGGAGGTTTATGGATGTGGTGAGAGAGGACATGCAGGTGATGGGTGTGACAGAGCAATATGAAAAGGACAGAAAGATATGGAAGAAGATGATCCGCTGTGGCAACCCCTAATGGGAGCAGCCGACAAAAGAAGAAGAATGGGTGCCGCCATTCTGTGAATACTGTAGTTAGGACGTCAAGGAGCTCCGTCACAGGGGTCGCAGCACACAACGTCGATAGAGAAATGGGTTAGAAGTTCAACTCTGATGTTCCAGCATTATTTGAGATTGTGGATGTTCAAAACAAAACCTTTTATCAATGAACTCTTTTCTTCGCTCTTCTGATTACAAATATTTAAGAAAGTTCCTTCTGTTATATTACAGCTTTTTTGTTAGCTTGTATTTTTTTCTGTTTTGCTATTTTTGGTAAGCATGGATTATTTTTTTGTCTTATTTTTGTGTATTTAATTTGCTTTTCTGTAATTCCATACTGTCACTTTAACACTAGAATTACCAGAATCTATGAAAAAATCTAGATCTGGCCCACCTTAAAACCGTTCTCATCTCTCCACCAGCGTCTTTTGTCTTCTAAATGTGCCAATTAAGACGAGCTGCAAGCAGCCGGCTATTCCATCCCCCACCGTTGCAGAACGTTCACTAAGTTTTCCCAGCTCATGCCTTGTTGGATTATTTGGGAGTGACTGAACTGCTGGAGTTTTAGAGTGGAAATAATAGATCGTTGTTTGGAACACACGCATTTCATGTGTGTTCCGTTTCTACAGTAATCTGTGTAAACACATTGTTAAAACAGAAACTTTTTCATATTTTAGTAATAAATGTTACAAAATGTAGGCATAAACTATAGAATGTGTGAAGTCTGAAGTCCAAAGATCAAATAAACACTTTGAGCTTGCCTTCTATATGTTTTGAGGATGGGAGTCCAGGAAGCAGGGCCTCCCATATATCCCCACTCCTGAGAGCCCCCTCTGGCTATTTAAGTCTCGTAACAGATGATCTCCTACAATGGGTTGAGCTGAATTGTTTCTTTTTGAATTACTGTTTTTTGACTATTTTCTGCTCTGGTCTTTGGATTATTTTCTTAAATTGTGTATTGGGAGTTGGTTACCTGGGATTGCCTTTTTGCTCCTTTTGAGCTTTATTTTTTAATAAACACGTTTTTGTTGCCAAAAGCCAGAAGTTTACAACCCCCTGTTAGATTTACTTTTCCAGCATCTCACCCCTGGTGTTTTTTCAAAATCTTTTTCTGTCCTCCTGGCCATCTGACCATATAGCATCAGATTTATCATTAGAGAGTTAAAAATTAACCTATATATAATTTATAACTTTGTTCTCTATTAGAGGTTGAGTATCTCTAACCCAGAATGCCTGGAACCAGAAGACTTTTAGATTTTGGATATTTTCGGATTGTGAAATGCAAGGAGATTCACTTGAAAGAGGCCCCCAATATTCTGTTGTAACTCCCGTTAGAATGAAGCAATCTGCTACACTATATAACTTGACGCATGTGTAATCAATTGCATTACATGCTATGGGGGAAGTTGTTTCCGTTTTCTGCCAGACATATTTTGACTCAGCGCTCCATGTTCCTGAACGTATCAGCAAGTGTCTCAGAGGGAACAGCAACAATTTCATGTTGGATGTTTTCCTTCAAATCTTCCACAGCGTGAGGCTTGTTCTGATAGACTTTTCCATTGAGCAGACCCCAAAGGAAGAAATCTGGTGGTGTCAGATCTGCTGACCGTGGTGGCCAAAGCCCCTTTGAAATTACCCTGTTGCCAAAGAAGGACTCAGTTTCTGCCATGTTCCTTGCAGATGTGTGACTTGTTGCCCCATCTTGCTGGAAGTAACCTTCCATTAGTTCACGATCATCCAGTTGATTCTGACATCGCTTAAACGAATTGGTGGCTCAATAGGTTCTCACCATGAAGACGCGCTGCTTAATACCGTACACCATCATCCTGATGAGAAGTCGAGTGACTGAGTGAAGGGGTACAGGCAGCATGCACCCAGAAGTTGCAAACATCCGACACCTACCTCATCGATCCAACGTAGGGGCATCCCGACTTGTTCAAAGCTCCATATATTGAGGAGCATATGACACATTATTTCATTCAGATTCCTTCATCCTAGCGAGAGTTATTACAGAGTGTTCAGGGCCTCTTTTAAGTGAATCTCCCTATAATTGCATATACATTACAAGATATCTTGGGGAGACTCTGGATCACTCTGCATATATTATATATTTTCAAACTATTACTATATTGTGTGTTGGCGTGACAAGCATGTTAAACCTCAAAAGTGATGAAAATGATGTACAGAATCTATTTTAGATCCTTTATAAAAGGGCCAGTGCTACATATTTGCACTGAAGAACTTTTATGGTCTTTGTCTTTTTGAGTTTAAATACTTGGGATCAACAGTACAGAGTAACAGGGATTGTGGAAAAGAAGTGAATGAGAGAGTGCAGGCAGGGTGGAATGGGTGGAGAAGAGTGTCAGGAGTGATTTGTGACAGACGGGTATCAGCAAGAGTGAAAGGGAAGGTCTACAGGACGGTAGTGAGACCAGCTATGTTATATGGGTTGGAGACGGTGGCACTGACCAGAAAGCAGGAGACAGAGCTGGAGGTAGAAGAGTTAAAGATGATAAGATTTGCATTGGGTGTGATGAGGATGGACAGGATTAGAAATGAGGACATTAGAGGGTCAGCTCAGGTTGGACGGTTTGGAGACAAAGTCAGAGAGGCAAGATTGCGTTGGTTTGGACATGTGCAGATGAGAGATGCTGGGTATATTGGGAGAAGGATGTTAATGATAGAGCAACCAGTGAACAGGAAAAGAGGAAGGCCTAAGCAAAGGTTTATGGATGTGGTGAGAGAGGACATGCAGGTGATGGGTTTGACAGAGCAAGATGTAGAGGACAGGAAGCTCTGGAACAAGATGATCCACTGTGGCAACCCCTAATGGAAGCAGCCGAAAGAAGAAGTAGTCTCCGAGTATATTGGCTACTTATTTTCACTTCTCAAGGAACTGACCGACAGGTCAGGAATATCTCATCCACCCTGCACTCTTTCATGCCCACTGTTGGGCCAGTTAATGGCTTCCAGTACAAGTCAATTATGAGATTTTTGAGACCCTGACAACCCCCCCAACTGTGCTGTGCACTGAAACTCTGTTAATGCAGGCGGGGATTACTTGTCTGCTGCTGATTCAACTGCAAGTTCACAGGCTCGCCACGTAACATGTCTGTCGCCCGATGGCTGATGCGGGGAATGTTTTAAATCTGACTGCTGACTTGGCTGTGTGTTCACTGTCTGGCTTCTCACTTGTGCTGGGAGTCTGTCTACTGTTTTAATCCAAGAACGAAGCAAATACAGGATGACACCAGTGTCATCACGTGTGGGCTCAATTTTTGTGTGTGCTGAAGAGGTGGATAACTTTAAGACAACAATAAAGCTGATTTTGCCAGAAACCTGGACTCACCTCTTTCACTCCCACCCATCATGAGACATTCAGTTTTCGTATAGTGTGGATGAACATATATTAACTCTTTCAGGGTGAATGTCGATTTTTGACAAAAGTCATTGGTAGAGGATGGTAATCAGCTGTTTCACTCTCTTTGCTAGAAGGAAAGTTTGCTTCCTTGATTTGACTTCCTTCACATGAATGAGTAGCGAAGAGCAAACAACCTCTAAAATGGCATCGACTTCTGGCGAGAGACCAAAGCGAATTACTCCACAGGTGACATTTTGCATATTATCGCTGAATCGGACTCTGACTTGTCAGACTCTGATTTTGATGTTGGTGGTCTGGAGATGGAGATCGAAAAACGAAAGTGAAGTACCAGCGTCAGCTGATCGTAGAGCTGAACATGTTCACATAAGCGACATTCACCTAGGAGGATGTCGGCACTTACGATGACAAGAGATGGGAATCAGATTGCATCGCCACCACCACACCAAGATAGCCAGGCAGCCTAGACCAACATGGCATTCCTTCTGTCCATCGAGCTGCCCCCGAGCAGTTGTCAGAGACAACAGCAGCCACAGCATGCGGCAACAGATATTGTAAGTTGATAATTACGTGTGAAACCATTGCTTTGTTAGCAGTTTTTATTTGGAAAAAATATTCAGCCCTTAAAGAGTTAAACAAAACATTTTTTTCTGACATAAAGAGGTCATTTGCAGCAGTGTCTGGTTTTCCAAACGCAATTGTAGCAATTGACCACACTCGTATGGCTATAAGGGTGTCTAGCATGAATTAAGCTGCTTTTGTTAACCATACTGTAAATGATGACATCCCATTAACACATAGCGCAGGTGTTTTCATTTTGCTCCCAAAATTCACATGCAGCATATTGCAACTGCTATACAGCCTCTATCCTGTGTCATGGTGCTTTACGGGCCCACCCCGATAGGTAAATGAGTGATGGTAGTTTATGCAGCTTGCTATTTCAACGGGGGACCCCAGCAGTCGTCACTAATCGTGTGTCTCAGCTTTGTGGTGCTTAATGGAGGAGAACACGACCCTCCAGGCTCAGAATGAAAAAGCCTCTAATCTAATAGAGGCTAATAATCTAATAGGCTGTTCAGAGCTGATCAGCAGTGAGGAAAAAAATATTAGAGGGAGTAAAGATGGCATCATGTTGGTGCTAAAAATTTTTTTTGGATTTCAGAGTGTTTCAGATTTTGAAATTAGGCTTACGAAACTCAACCTGTACTTGTTTGTTTGCGTTATGTCAGTGTGTATTCCTTACTATGTATCTGCTACTTTTTGTATTTCATTGAATCGTTCTTACTTTAACCTATGTATATTTTTTTCCTTGCAACTTTTTCTTTGACATCTTGTAAAGCATCTTGAGCTACTTTATTTATATAAACAAATGCTATAGAAATAAATGTTGTTATTGTTGTAGTGCTTTTTGATCTGTTTCTGTGCTGTAGTGTGCTGTGCTGGTAACATCACTTCAACAGAGACCCAACCGAATCAACAAGCTAATTAAAAAGATTAGGCTCAGCTATGGGACCCAATCTGGACCCCCTGGAGGTCCTCAGAAAAGGAGGGAATGAAAATAAAACTAAGTGCCATTATGAACAATGCTGCACATGGACTTTCAGCCAACAAATTATTCAACAGACTGGGGCTCCAATATATCAACGGCAATACACCATGATAGTGCCTGTGACTGCCAAATCAGAAATTTCCTTTTTTCTCTTTCTTGCATATAGCGTGTGGGAAACAGCCCGGACACAGACAGGCAGACATTGTTTTAAGCACCACAACACGTTTATTTACAACTATTTACACAGATGAAACACACACAACCCAGTGCAGCAGCACCAATCACCCCAAAGTCCTGGCCTCTCACAATGCCTGTACTCTTCTGACCGCCTCCACTCCTCTCCTCCGACTTCCATCCTTCTTCCACCCGACTCCAGCCATCGAATGGAGGGAGGCGGCCCCTTTTATCCCCACCCAGACGTGCTCCAGGTGCCTCCTGATTATCTTCCACTGCCCCTTCCTGGTGTGGCGATAGTACTGGCTGCGCACCCGGAAGCACTCCGGGTGTCTCTGGTCTTCTTCCCCCTCAGCACTTCCGGGTGTGGTGGAAGTGCTGAGGGCCAGGGCTCCACAGGCACTGGGGCACCCCCTGGTGGTGACCACGGGCCCCTATTGGGTTGAGCTTCTAAGCTCCGTTCCCGTGGTCCCCAAAACCACCAGGGCGGTCGCCCCCTCGAGGTCTGGAGGAGGCGTAAACCCTCTTCCAGTTCTTCTGGGCTTCCCGGCTGGGTACCACCCCCAGCCACTCGCCACAACTGTATATATTCATTGAGCTTTTGTAAAAAGCCAAATTCAGCTATTCATGTACACAAGTACATTCAAATAACAGCCCCGGTTTATGCTCGTGTGCCTTTAAAAGACTGCCATGGATTCTCAACTTAGAAAAGATAGGCACCAGTGTTTATCATAGGGCTGGTGAAGTGCTATCTATCTATCTATCTATCTATCTATCTATCTATCTATCTATCTATCTATCTATCTATCTATCTATCTATCTATCTATCTATCTATCTATCTATCTATCTATCTATCTATCTATCTATCTATCTATCTATCTATCTATCTATCTATAGTGCCTTTCATATCGATCTATCTATTCTGCTTATAAATACTGCTTTTTAATTGATCATGAGTAGTTTTGCAAGTGTTCTGCAGTAATACACGTTAACACACACAACATGAAAGCACACGTATAGGCCACGAGAGAGTTCTTTTTTTATTCCTTCTGAGTTATCACTAGCCGAGAGCAAAAGGTGCATATTGTGTGATATACAATTAAAAGTGGAATGGTCATGTCATTTTCTAACCCGCTTAAACAGGACCAGGGTCATGGGATAGTTTAGCCAATCACACCTAGCATAGGGCACAAGGTAGGAAAAAACCCTGGACAGGGCGAAAGACGCAAACACTCACCAGGGCCAATTCAGCATTGCCAATGCACCTAACCTGCATGGTTTTGGACAGTGGGAGAAGAACAGAGCACCCACAGGGAACCTACACTGACACGGGGATACCTATCTATCTATCTATCTATCTATCTATCTATCTATCTATCTATCTATCTATCTATCTATCTATCTATCTATCTATCTATCTATCTATCTATCTATCTATCTATCTATCTATCTATCTATCTATCTATCTATCTATCTATCTATCTATCTATCTATCTATCTATCTATCTATCTATCTGATGATCAACACCAGCTGGCAGGCCACCTCCTTCTGGGCATTCTATGATAGTATAAGTGCAATGTGCCCCCCTCATGAGGTTCCCTTTATTTAACAATTTTTGTTCCAACCTACATTATGGAAATATTACTATGGGGGGACTCATATCCCTGGCACATCTTTACCAGATTGTACCTCACCTTTGCATTGTGCCAACAGGGCTTGAAAATGGGCACCTCTGTTCCCTGGGCCAACCTCTGCCTCACTAGAAGGCTAATCTTCCTCTGGAAATGTCTCTACTAGTTGTTTTCATGAGCACTTCACCTAAATTTTTTTACAAGCACATGACAGAATAGAGATTTGCATTCAGGTAAAGTATAACAAATAATTTGTTTACCGCAAGCACTCAAGTTACCGGTAATTGGTGATTTGCAATATTGTATTATTTCAAAAAGAACGGCCTACTAGGGCATGGTTAACAAAAGCCCTATAAAAATGTTTAAGTGATACATTTTTGACAGTAATGTTTTTCATTGTCTTTTTACATCCGACATCTATTTATATTTTCTATAAAATGTGTAATATATATGATTTATCCTTAAGAGAATATGATCTTTAAGACTACCAATATCACAGCATGCAACCTTTTTCTTCCTAATATTCTTGACATTTCTTTTATTACGCTGATAAATTCCCTTTTCTTATCATTATGCTTCAGTGCCTCTAATACTTTTTTATTTATTTTATATTTATTTTCTTTCTCATTATCATGTTGCAGTGCTTTTATGGTTTATTTAAATTTATTTTATTTTCACTCATACCAAAATACCCTAGACTATAATCATTTTTGAAGAAGAATCTTCAAAACTTGTTAAAAGACAAAAAAAAAAAAAAAAAAAAAAATCCCCAAATGAGTTAAGCTTGAGCTTTTTCAAAACCTTCAGTCTCTTTGAAAGAGGCAATCTGAAATTGTAGCATCATTATTAGATTACACCAGTATATCACGGGCTGCCATTTTTCAAATAGAGCTTTGAAGATTTGGGTTTTACTCCCCCTGCTGGCTAAATGGCAATGAAATGTGAGTGAAGGACTATAGTAAGGCATTTACAATGGAGGAGTGTGTGGGAAAGTGAAGCAATAAAAAACACTCTTGTGACAGAGGATGGTCTCTAAACTAACTGAAATAGGAGAAAGGAGTGAGCAACGGAGTATAGCAGGGCAGCCAGATGTGTGACCTTGTCATTATCTCTTCACCGTTTTATCTTTACAATACACCATGCAGCTTCTTTCTCCATTTTTTTTAACCATTCTAAAGAATGTGGAATAATATAAGTGCATATGATAGAAAAAATTCCGACTTGTTTTTATAAAGTGTATTTACTGTATCTATACACGCTCTGAGGAATGGTAGCCCAGAGAATTTATTTTCTCACGGTATCAAATTAATTAACAGCGTCCCCTTTCCCAAATTATGGCCTGTGCCCCCTGTGAAAGTGATGCTAGGGAGCGATTGGCATTGCAATACAATAAAATCATTGCGTGAAACTGAAGAATTGGTAAACGGACTAAATACTTTTGTAGAATTAGGTTTAACTTTTCAATCTCATGAGAATTTTAGTATTTATTTGATTTGATTTTTGCTATTACAGTCTATGCTGTCACTTTCTCCATCACAGCTTCACAAATACTTTTTCCTACAGTCAGTCAGTCAGTCAGTCAGTCATTACCCAACCCGGTAGGGGGTCACGGGGGTCTGCTGGAGCCAATCCCAGCCAGCACAGGGCGCAAGACAGGAACAAACCACAGGGCACACACACACACACACACCCACACACCAATCACACACTAGGGACAATTTAGGATCGCCAATGCACCTAACCTGCATGTCTTTAGACTGTGGGAGGAAACCCACTCAGACACGGGGAGAACATGCAAACTCCACGCAGGGAGGACCCGTAAAGCAAACCCAGGTCTCCTTACTGCGAGGCAGCAGTGCTACCACTGTGCTACCGTGCTGCCCTTTTTCCTAAGCATAATCCATAATGTCCACCACCCCCCCCCCCCACCTTCTGCTCCAGAGTTTAAAATTACAAATCAAACAATTCAGACGTGTTTAATGTTCACATTGCAGACTTTCATTTAAGAGGATTTGCATACATTTCAGTCACGGCATGTAGAAATGGCAACACTTTTTTTACATGGTCCCCCCCATTTTATGTTTTTCCCAGACATTATGGTGGTCAACAGTAAATAGGAAATTGGTATGAGCAAAAACCCCAATTTTTGCCATAAAAGAAAGATTTTTATGGCTTCTTTTTTTTGAAAGAAGAAAAATTCCTGATGCTTTATGCTTTTTCATACAGCCAGCGTATCTGAAATCCCCACTGGCCTACTGTATGAGACGGAGGTCATGTGGTTAATCCCATGGCTGCTTAGATGGTGGTGTCAAACACTGATTGCAGGATTCTTTGTCATTTTTACCTTTCGAAACAAGCCATGTCTATTATATATATTTTAATCACTAATGTCTTTTAAGCCTGGATTTAATAAAGACATGCCTCCTTTCACTCTGGGTGTACAGCACACATGGAATGGGTAGCCGTGTAAAAAATAAATCGAATTCAAACTTTTTTTTTTTTTTTTTAAGTATGGCCTTTTCTTTACTACAGTTGCTTGTAAATGAAAATATGTTATATATATATATATATATATATATATATATATATATATATATATATATATATATATATACATGTATATACTGTATATATTTTTTTTTTTCTGTGCCTAATATTTTAGTGTGAAAACTGTCCACAAAAGGCAGTATAGTAGCCTTCTAGGTTCTTTATATTTTTGAAGAAGAAGAAATGCCCCAATACATGTATCTCAGATGATTGTGCACTTATGGGGGTGTTTTGATAAGGGGGTGAGACAAAGAAAAGGAGTCGGTGGAGAACTTTGTTGGTGCAAAGAAAGAGAGAGTGGATGTAGAGGTGGTCCACTCCTACAAGTACTTAGGGGTCCACATCAATAACATGTTGGCTGCTGTCAGAACAGAAAGGAGCTATATGAGAAATGGCAGAGCAGGCTCTTCTTCTTTAGCAGACTGTGTTCCATTAACGTGGGAAGTGACATCCTTCAAATCTTCTATAACTCTGTGATGGCCAGTGTGATTTTCTACACTGTGCTGTGCGGGGCTGGTAACATCACTTAAACAGAGGATCACCGAATCAACAAGCTGCTTAGAAGGGCAGGGTCAGTTATAGGATGCACTCTGGACCCCATGGAGGTCGTAGCAAAGGAGAGAATTAAATCAAAACATTCACCCATTTAGTCACACTGGAAAAGTTAAGAGACCAAGTAGGTAACATCTATTCAAGTGAAGCCCACTGAATAAAAAAACTGATAAAAAAAACACAGGCTCACTTATGGGGAGCCCTCTCAACCTACTAGAGGTAGTAGTGAAGGAGAGTATGAATACAAAACTGAGTGCCATTATAAACAATGCTGCACATCTTCTTTGTGACACAACAACACTGAGGACTCTCAGCCAGTGAATTATACAGCAGAAATGTGTCAAGAAATGCAACAGGGGGAGCTCCTTGATAACAACAGCAGTATCTCTGCATAGTGCCTGAGTGATACTGGGACTGCCAAATAATGTGGGTGTATATATATTTAGTTATTTATTTATCTATCAGTTTATGTGTTTATTTATTTAAAGAGCTTCTGCAAAAAGCCAAATTTCTGCTTGTGGACATATCTATCTATCTATCTATCTATCTATCTATCTATCTATCTATCTATCTATCTATCTATCTATCTATCTATCTATCTATCTATCTATCTATCTATCTATCTATCTATCTATCTATCTATCTATCTATCTATCTATCTATCTATCTATCTATCATATAGTGCCTTTCACTTCTATCTATCTATCTATCTATCTATCTATCTATCTATCTATCTATCTATCTATCTATCTATCTATCTATCTATCTATCTATCTATCTATCTATCTATCTATCTATCTATCTATCATATAGTGCCTTTCACTTCTATCTATCTATCTATCTATCTATCTATCTATCTATCTATCTATCTATCTATCTATCTATCTATCTATCTATCTATCTATCTATCTATCTATCTATCTATCTATCTATCTATCTATCTATCTATCTATCTATCTATCTATTATACAATGTCTTTACATGTACACCCCATGATATTCACCTCTAGGAACCTCTGCGATGTCAGGCTGCACATTGCTGAATCCACAGCTCATGGTCTGCTGACATATAAGAGGTGACCTCCATTGAACCAATAGGGTCACTTATAACACCATTTTGCTGTGCCACTGGTGATACAGGTGTGTCATATTCCACTCAGGGTTCTACGGTGGCTCAGTAGTAACACTGCTGCCTGGAAGTAAGGAGACGAGGGTTTTGCGTCCCAAATCGTCCCACCGTGTAGTTTGCATATTTTTCGTTTCGGTGTGAATGACCTCTGGGTGCTCCAGTTTTCTCCCATTGTCCAAAGACATGCATGTTAGATGAATTGATGACATTAAGTTTGTGTGTGTGTATGTTAGGTTAGGTTAGGTTTCTTTATTTAGTCATGTTTACACAGGAAAACATGAAATTTGCCTTCTCAGTTACATCTAATAACAGGTAACAGACAGAATGAAATAAAACAGACAAATAGAAATAAGAAAGGTTAAGGTAAGGCAGTTAGATAAAACATATTTATACCAAAAAAAAAAAAAAAAAAAAAGGTAACAGGATATATATCAAAACCTTAATCATTATCTCCGATATTTCTTATTGAAAAGTCGTATGGCACTAGGAAGAAAGGAGTTTCTGGAGCGATTTGCGTGGATTTTCAAAGCAACTATCCTTCCTGATTTACTGAAGTTTAGTTCTACATGTAATGGGTGTCTGTCATCAGTTGAGATGATTTCCAGTTTCTTTAGCATTGCCCTCTGACACACACTAGTCAAATCATCTCCATCAGCCCCAATAACTTTAGCTGCATACTTCGTAATCTGCTGGAGCTTTTTTGAGTTTTGGTTTGTCAGACTATTAAACCAGGCAATGAAACTTAAAGTGATCACGGACTGGATCATACTACGATAGAAGGACAACATGAGGTCCTTGTCTACTTTAAATAGTTTGAGTTTATGGAGGAGAAATAAGTGCTGGTTGCATTTAGAAAATATTTTTTTTGTTTTTGTATTCCAGTTAAGATTGTTATCTAGGTAAGTTCCTAAGTATTTATATTCATGTGTCTGTAAGTTCACCCTGTCCAAGGTTTTTCCTGCCTTGCCCCCTATGCTAGCTGGGATAGGCTCAAGCCATGTGACCCTGGTCCGGATTAAGCAGGTTAGAAAATGACATGACATCTTATACTTATGCAATCAGTGATATTGGGTTTTATATTTGTATTCACTATGCAGAGATCTCTTTTCAATTTGACATTAAAGAGTATTCCTCTGTTGATCGATGTCAAAGAAGCCTAATTAACACCAGTGTGATTCGATGTTGATTAATAGTAATGTGTTAACACTTCCAAGGGAGTGAATACTTTTTATACGCACTTTAAATTTAAACAAGTTAGAAAATGTACACATAGTGTAACATTCAGCTGTGTTGGAGGGATATGCAGTCACAGTAGTTCTCAGTGGAGCTCTCTCAGACACAAACACACATCCAGACCTCACATTCACACACAGTGACAATTTGAAATTGTCAATTAACAATACTAAAAAAAATATCTTTTGAAATAAATTCCTTCTTGGCTTAAGCGTGGCTGGCCATTTTAATTTTCATAAAATGTGACTTGCAAAGCTAGTCAGTGATGACAAATGTTAGGGAGTAGCAGAAGTGAAAGGATATCAGGTGAATGTGACACTCTGATGGTAAATTATAAAGTGACCAGATTTTCAAAGTCCCAACTCAGGACATTTGTATAGCAATGTATGCCCACGCAGAATGCCCTTCCTCATTTGTTTAATACCTGCTTTATCTCATTACCATCAGAAAGGGATCAGGACACATAAAGATACACACTTTCACATATGAACATTCAGGATTACACACAGTGCTTGAAGTGGAAACAAATACATGTCAGTAATGTCTACTTATGTCTGCTCCTTGTTGCCCTCACAATGCTGTTTAAATTCAACACAAGTTCTTAATGACGCTTTCCCCATCTGAATTTTGACTGTATTATTTGTCTTTTACATTGGGTTTGGGGTTATGAGGTTTTGTGCCCCTTGGCGTTTCGTTTGCACTGTTTATATTGTGAGGATGTTTGTGTTGGCGAGGTGGTGTTTTATAAGATGGGCAGCTTATTAAAGCTGAGACATTTTAATATTCTTTAGTTATTTATTGAAACGCATAGCCTATTGCTGTGACCGGGATATCTGGTAATCCTACTAAATTATAGTGTCAATGAAACAATGAGTCATTATAAACTGCAGATAATGGAGGTGTTAGGATGGTTCAGTGCCAGGTAAATACTAAGTAAATGTTTATTTGCTCTGTGCACAGCAGCTTACACCACACACAGGTTACTTCATATCTAAATAACCTTTCGTTTTCTGTGTTTGAATTTTAGGCTTTAACAGTTAGGGAGATCATTTAACTTTTCTGTTATGACTTACATCATGTATTTGTGCTCAAGCAGCAGGGAAGACTTCACAAAGCAGAAATAGCATGCTGATGTGCAGATTTACCAACATATGTCCATCTTGACTTGCCAATGCGAAACTGCCGTCCCATGCAGATACAAGCAGCCAGTGCCAGCAACTTTCTACCTGCAGATGCTGTCTGGTGATGTTGCAATAAGTTGTACTGGGGATCTGTTTGCCGTCAGTAGCAGCTATTGGTGGTAAAAAAACAGAAAAAAAAATACACAAAATATACCAATTGTCCTGGCCTCCACACAGACTACATGGTTTGACAGGCAGTTAAACACCTTTCTTCATCCAAAACTCTATAGACTGTTGTTTCTTTGTCCACAATAAAACTGAGAAAAAAGAAACAAAGTGCTAAGTGGCTTTATATTAACGACAAACATATCCTTCAAATGTGTATTACTGTGCCATTATACACTGCTCAACAAAATTAAAGGAACACTTATTAATCCGAGTATAGCGTCAAATCAATGAAACTTCTAGGCTATTGATCTGGTCAGTTGAGTAGCAGAGGGGCTTGTTAATCAGTTTCAGCTGCTTTGGTGCACTAGAAGGGCAACAATGAGACGACCCCCAAAACAGGAATGAATGGTTTAACAGGTGAAGGCCACTGACATTTTTCCCTCATCTGTTTTTTCACTCATTTTTCATTTGGCTACTGTCAGTGTCATTACTGGTAGCATGAGTTGATACCTGGACCCTACAGAGGTGGCAAAGGTAGTCCAACTTCAATATATGCCATTGCCAGAACGTTTGCTGTGTCTCCCAGCACAGTCTCGAGGGCATGGAGGAGATTCCAGGGGACAGGCAGTTACTCTAGGAGAGCTGGACAAGGCCGTAGAAGGTCCTTATCCCATCAGAAGGACCGGTATCTGCTCCTTTGTGTAAGGAGGAACAGGATGAGCACTGCCAGAGCCTACAAAATGACCTCCAGCAGGCAGGCCACTGGTGTGAATGTCTCTGAGCAAACAATAAGAAACAGACTTCATAAGGGTGGCCGGAGGGCCCAACGTCCTCTAGTGGGCCTTGTGCTCACTGCCTGCCCGGCACCGTGGAGCTCGATTGGCATTTGCCATAGAATATCAGAACTGGGAGGTCCACCATTGGCACCCTGTGCTTTTCACAGATGAGAGCAGGTTCACCCTGAGCACATGTGACAGACGTGAAAGGGTCTGGAGAAGCCATGAAGAATGTTATGCTGCTTGTAACATCGTTCAGCATGACCAGTTTGGTGGTGGGTCAGTGATGGTCTGGGGAGGCAAATCCATAGAGGGACGCACAGACCTCTACAGGCTAGACAAAGGCACCTTCACTGTTATTACGTATTGGGATGAAATCCTTGGACCCATTATCAGACCCTATGCTGGTGCAGTAGGTGCTGGGTTCCTCCTGGTGCATGGCAATGCTTGGCCTCATGTGCAATTGATACCACTGACTGGCCTCCACGCTCGCCTGACCTGAATCCAATAGAATTCCTCTGGGTGTGACATTATGTTCCGGTCCATCCGATGCCGCCAGGTTGCACCTCAGACTGTCCAGGAGCTAGTCCAGATCTGGGAGGATATTCCCCAGGACACATCATCTCATTAGTAACATGACCCCCCAACACACCCATAGACGTTGTCAGGCATGCATACAAGCACGTGGGGGCCATACAAACTACTGAGTACAATTTGGAGTTGCTGCAATGAAATTTCAGCAAAATGGACTAGTCTGCCTTACGCAAAATTTTTTCAGTTTGGAAAATGGATGGATGGATGGATTTTCGGGGTGTCTTTGAATTCAGCCCTCTGTAGGTTGATCTTTTTCATTTCCATCAAACAGTGTGGCATCCTTTCGTTCCTAACACATTACCCAATCCATATCAGTATAGATAACCAGCAGGATTTTTTTCCCATTGAGATCTGATGTGTTTTCAAAGTGTTCCTTTAATTTTTTTTATGCGGTTTATATAAATTATTAATATACTACTAAAGCAGTTACTTCCATTTGCAAACATATACAAAAAGGAAAGATAACGTTAAAATAAAAAAATACATATGGATGATGCTATCACAAGGATGAAGATACAGTGCATCTGGAAAGTATTCACAGCGTAGTATGCACCATCTAGTGGGTACAGCTGGTATTTTCCCTCCCTTCCCTTGCTTCATGTCATGTGAGGAAATCGGGAAGTTAGTTTGGAAGCCCACCAGTCACAATCTGCTGTCATCATGAGAGCAGATTGTGACTGGTGGGCTTCTAAACTAACTTCCAAATTTCCTCACATGACATGAAGCAAGGGAAGGGAGGGAAAATACCAGCTGTACCCACTAGATGGGGCTATACTGCAAATCTTAATAAAATGAACAAGTTATAACAGGACACCAGTTGGTATAACTGCTATCAAGATAAAATTGAAACAATAAAGTAATTTGTAGATGAGTTCTCAAGGAATGTTTCTTTGTTGTAAGATAGGCCAGAAGACAAATGTCCTAGTGCTTTTCAGTGGGAGATTTGGAAATTTTAAAACTGTGTTCAGTGCGATCAGTTCAAGATATCCCAACAAAAACTGGATTATCTCGACAAATTTCCTTGTAAAGCAAACGTGTCAGATTTCAACAAAATTGGTCAACGGGGAGCCAAGTTGTTTCATGCAAACAGATGGATGGACGGAGACTGGCTACCACAATAGGTGCTTTGTGTATTATCAGCGAACGTACCTAATAACATTTCTTGATGTTTTTAATCACTTACTTCCCATTACTTAGTTTGTGAGAAAATATGCTCTCACAATGGTCATGCATGTGCGTCAGATGGTCACCCTCTGGAGTCCCCCCAGGTATGTAATACCACGGTGGGCTGAGAGGGGGCGCTGCCGCTAACTGTATTGTCTTCCCTTGCCTCCACAGTACCAAGTAATCACCCATTGAGGGTAATTGACTCCACCCCTTCCAGTCCTAGGACCTTAAATAGACCAGTCTCCTGGAAGGGGGTGTCACTTATTGACTAGAGAGCGGAGGAGATGGAGAGAAAAACAGCTAAAGAAGGCTTGTTAGGCACTGACCTTGTTTATTTGAGGGAGCAATATTTCTGTTTGTTCTCGCACCATTGAGAGCTGTTTATTTTTTAATTTTGCAAGTAAGCGAGGAAAGCCGGGTTGGTGCTCCAACATTTATAATGTCATTCGTCCTGTTATTCCCTTAGATGGCCACATAACAAATTCAGAAGAAGATCGTTTTCTAGGGTGTAGACTTTTATTTTATTCTGCTTTACCTTTGAAAGGCCATGCTTCTACCTTCCATACTCTTAGCTATCTAGAACTGTAGCAAACTAGTTCAGAGTATGTAATTACTTTAATCCACACAATAAAATTGCCATTTTAGCTGTCAGTGTGGTGTGCTGTAATGGAAAACTTGGACTCTGGGCTTCTGTTTTAGCCTGAATTTATGCTGGCATTGTGCGTCCTTGACACACCTTTTAGACCAATACACCAATAGTGTATTTACCATTGACTCAGCTTTTTCACTTTGCCCATGGCTAGGATAATTTTGTTTTTTAACATGTCTTTCCTAAAATATTATACATTCAACTTTTGACCTGGGTTATAAGCACCAAAACTGTTTTGTAAAAGTATATTATCATCATATTGCAATTACACCAGTCTCATGGGAGCCTATAAGCTGTGCTTTTTGAACAAAGTAATGGCTAAAATACACAAAAAGATGAAGTTGCGTGCTGTGTTCGGGCCTAAGCTGCTTGTTCTAAGTGTTTGTTCATAGTGATGCAATGGATATTATGCATGTTTATTGGTCCCACGCATACATACGAAGCCTACTAATAGATTCAGTAGGTTTATTATCGGCAGTTAATGAGCACATCAGTATATAAGGATGTATAAAGGGCGCCATTCTGCTTGTAAATGCTGCTTTTTTAATTGATAATGAGTAATTTTGCAAGTGATCTGCAGTAATGCACATTAACACACACAACATGCAAGCACACGTATAGGCCACGAGAGAGTTCTTTTTTTATTCCTTCTGAGTTATCACCAGCCGAGAGCAAAAGGTGCATGTTTTGTGATATACAATTAAAAGTGGAATGGTCATGTCATTTTCTAACCTGCTTAATCCAGACCAGGGTCACGGGAAAGTGTAGCCTATCACACCTAGCATAGGGCACAAGGTCGGAAAAAACCCTGGACAGGGCACCTGTTTATCGCAGGGTGATCTTCTTCTGGCAGCACTTTTGGGTTTGGCGGAAGTGCTGCAACACCCCCTGGCGCTGCCCATGGAACCTAACAGGGCTGCTACAAACTCCAACTCTTATAGAGCCTTTCGGGATTCCGTGGCATGGCAGCAACCAAGGGGGACTGCCACCTAGCATCGCGGGGGAGGTAATGTTCTGAGTCCGTTTTTAAATAAATAATTAAATAGCCGGCTCGATCTCCATGGGTGTGCGTGCTCACACAACTGCAGGGGGTTGGTGGGGTAGTTGACACGGAGCACAGCTCCACGTTAGGATGTGGTTTCTCTTGGTTGCTCGATTGGCTTTCCGTAGTTCACGATTGAGGCACTGTGCTCACTGTGCAAGATGGGGAATTGGACAAAAGGCGATTGAAAGAACAGAAAAGAGGCCCAACGGAAACAAAGGTTAAAGAAAGGGGTGACAAAGTCCGGACATGGGGAGAGAGCCTTTGTGAAAGAGGGAACGCAGGCAGCCGGGAGGAAGTCCCTAGTGGAGCGTGCGGCTGACGCTCAGGGGGCTGAAGATGGCCACTCCGGCTGAGTGATCAGGGACTTGGAGTAGCCTGGATGCTGCTCCTGCGCAAGTCTGGGAAGAAAACTGGAGTCGGAGAGGTTCAGATGAGAATCCCAGTCCGGGCCACGGATGGACACTGGGACCTGAGTCTTGGTAGAGGTAGAGGTCCATCCTACTTGGAGCCATGAACCAGTAGGGACCCAAATCTGGAAATGAAGGATGGCTATGATTGTTGGTTGGGTATCTTCTCCTCCTGCAAGGTCCGCTCAGGATATGGGGAGGAGACGCCAGGATAAAGGGATGCAGTGGGATTTTTAAAAGGACGGTTTTTCTGCTTGATCGATTTTAACCTTGCTTTTAAAGGATTATTTATTGGACTTCCATTAGGCTTGCTGGCCTGATTTCATCCCACATTTGTGGTTATTTGATGACACAGAATCGCATCTGTTAGGGCCCTATGGAATCCGTTTTGTTTTTTCACAAATTCCTTTTTTGTTTTTTTGATTTTCAGTTTTCACCATTTTATTTTTCCTTGATTCGGATTTTTGGGTTTTTATGTTTTTTTTTTTTTTTTTTATGTCTAAGAAGTCTACCATCGACTGCATCCTGGCACTGAGGGTTCTCATGGAGCGCAAACATGAATATCAGCAGAGTTTCTTTGCAGCCTTTGTCGATTTTCATAAAGAGTTCGACTCAGTTGATAGAGCTGCCCTGTGGGACATCCTGAGGGTTCGCAGGATCCCCTCGAGGTTGCTGGATATCATGGCCAGCCTATACCTCTGCGTTTTTCCCAGTTGATTCTGGGGTTCATCAGGGGTGTGTTCTTGCTCCTACTCTGTTCAATGCTTTTATGGACTAGGTGTTGGGCAGGATCGTGGGGTCCAGCGGCTGTGGGGCATCTGTTGGTGAAGAAAGATTCACGGATCTTGGCTTTGCTGACGATGCTGTGATCTTCGTGGAGTCAATGGAGGCACTGATTGGGGCGCTTGAGAGACTGAGCGAGGAGTCTGAGTGTCTGGGCTTGTGAATGTCCTGATAAAAGCCAACATCCAGGCCTTTAAGGACCTCTTGGGCACAGCCATCAGAAGTGTGTCTGTTTGCGGAGAGAGTGTTGACCTTGTTGAGAGGTTTACTCACCTGGGCAGTGACATTCATGTCTCTGGTGACTCTTCCTATGATGTCAGTAGATGGATTGGGAGAGCATGGAGGGTCATGAGGTCACTGGAAAGGAGTGTGTAGCGCTCCCGATATCTCTGCAAAAGGACGAAGGTCCAAGTCTTTAGAGTCCTGGTGCTTCCTGTTTATGAGACATGGACACTATTCAGTGACCTGAGACTGAGACTGGACTCCTTCAGTACTGTGTGTGTCTCTTCAGAGGGTCCTCGGTTCCCACTGGTTTGACTTTGTGTTGCTCACAGAGTCCCGAATGAGGCACATGACCTGCAGTGTGAGGGAGGTTCAGTTATGACACTACAATTACCCAAGGGTGATCCGGCTTACAGCGTCCTGGTGCTTCCTGTCTTGCTATATGGTTGCGAGACATGGACGCTATCCAGTGACCTGAGACAAAGACTGGACTCCTTCAGTACTGTGTCTATCCGGAAAATCCTTGGGTACCGTTGGTTTGACTTTGTGTTGCTCATGGAGTCCCGAATGAGTCACATTTCCTGCATTGTGATGGAGCGTCAGTTATGGCACCATGGCCATGTGTTGCGTTTCCCCAAGGGTGATCCAGCTCGTAAGATTCTCATTGTTGAGGACCCGAGTGGCTGGCCCAGGCCAAGGGGTCACCCACGTAACACCTGGCTGCGGCAGATAGAGGGTCATTTCTGGAGGCTGGGACTGGACTACGTGTCTGCCTGGGGGGTTGCCAACCGGGATCCTGAGTTATTTTATCGTGTAGTGGGTGCAGCAACACACTGTACCAGTGCATGCCCCCAACTTGACTTGACTTGACTTGCAACAGCTACAACAGAACAAACAATAATGAGATGGCACTTTACATTCCTTTTAATGAAACAGCACACTAGCACAACTGAACCTTATTTTGCAGTTTCATTCATCAGGTAGGAGCCCAGATCCTCCATGATACTGTATGCTGAGACGGCAGTAGAACAGTGAGTGCCCTCCAGAATTGTAAGAGCTGTTGCTAGTTTGATGCATCGTTCTAAGATGAAGGTTAACTTCACTTTTCGGGTCTAGGATATTTGTTACAGCCTGAGCTGATGTGTCCTCGGCCAGAAAGAACTTTTTGTAGAAGTGAATATGTTGAGCGAGGTACCCAACTGATTTAACCCACTATTCCACCTGGTGTTTCCTGCCTCAGGGATACATGGCAGGCATCTTGAAGAAGGCAGACTTTACCCAAATCACTAGTGATGCAGCCTCACTGAAGTATTTCTAGTGCTGCCATGTCTCTCCCACCAAACTGATGACATGACACAAGCAGTTTGAATGTACAAGGTTAGACGTAACCCCTTTTAAAACTTCCTGGTCTGCTTTCAGACAGTATGATGCATTGTCTGTAACCACTGCTAAAATGTCATGAAGATTCAGCTGGTTGTTGTGAAGGGACTGAAGTGCTGCTGCCTGAGAAAAGGTGGAAAAGTTGCAGCTGTGCATAAAGATAACATCTGCCAAAAAGTGCTGGTCTTCAGTACCTGTAATTATGTATATTATTTCTAATGATTCTTAAACCTTAAATGTTTACAGATTGAAAATGTGCATCATCTATATATATAATTCACTAAGCCGCCGACAAGTAGCCACCCATGGAAAGCACGCAAGACAACCATACCCACCAACTCTAAGACCATTAGATACGACGAAAACTCGCAGAGCCACGCCCACCAACTCGGACGCAGCAACTCACAAAACACGACGTCATTGGATACGACGACAACTCGCCGAGCCACGCCCACCAACTCGGACGCAGCAACTCACAACACCGGGCGTCATTCATGTTTGTCTCTGCTAGACTCCACATGCACCTCTGAGCCACGTTGACTTTTCATTAGTCAACCTCAGTGGAACCTCGGTTCACACAGAGGCAGCGCGAGAGAGAGCCGCACACACACACAGGCAGCGCGAGAGAGAGAGCCGCGCACACACACAGGCAGCGCGGGAGAGAGAGCCGCACACACACACAGGCAGCGCGAGAGTGAAAGAACCACGCGTACACACAGGCAGCACGGGAGAGAGAGGGCTGGACTAATAAGGTAGGAAGGCAGTTAAAGAATGCACTGGGCTTGATTTTGTTTTCACTTCTGTTTACAGCGATCGGTTCATAGTGTGCATTGTTGCAATGTTACTTTTCTTGGTGGTTTATTAAATTAAGGATTTTTTCAAATGTTCATTTTTTTCCCTGTGCTTAAAACTCATTAAAAAAAAAGTGTTTTTAGCAAGCGGTTCCTAGCACTATAGCGTGAACTGTTGCAGTGTTAGTTTTCTCTGTTGTTCAAGGTTTTCTCAGTGTTATTCAATGTTTTTCCATTTAGTTTACTATTACGCTGTGCATTCTATGGTTTAATTAACTATATTTGTGCTTAAAAACTTAAAATATACATTTACATACAGTTTGTACAGTCTGGAACTGATTAATTGTATTTACATACAATCCTATGGGAGAAATTGCTTCGGTTCACGACCAAATCGGTTTACGACCAGAATTTTGGAATGAATTATGGTCGTGAACCAAGGTTCCACTGTATTCTTTTCGGTTATGATGCATGACCGCATCCACCATCGCAAACTGTTTTACACGCCATGGTCTTAGAGTTGGTGGGCGGGTCTCCATGAGTTTCTCTTGCGAGCGGGCACATGACCAGGTGGTGTGTATGCTTCGAGAATGACGGTGGGCGCGGCAGGACTATCTAAGAAGATGCATGTTTGTTACGGATGTGAATCGCTCTATGCGGCGTGTAAAACAGTTTGTTTGTCGCAGATGTGAATCGCTGTATGCAGCGTGTAAAACAGTTTCCGAGGGGTATCCTATGGTCTTATAGTTGGTGGGCGGGTCTCTGTCAGTTGCTCTTGCGACCGGGCACATGACCAGGCAGTGTGTATGCTTCGAGTGCGAGGGTGGAATGCGATAGGACAATCTAAGAAAAATCATGTCGCAGATGTGAATCGCTGTATGCAGCGTGTAAAACAGTTTGTTTGTCGCGGATGTGAATCGCTGTATGTAGCGTGTAAAACAGTTTCCGAGGGGTATCCCATGGTCTTACAGTTGGTGGGCGGGTCTCTTTTAGTTGCTCTTGCGAGCGGGCACATGACCAGGCAGTGTGTATGCTTCGAGAGCGAGGGTGGACGCGACAGCACCATCTAAGAAGAATCATATTTGTCGCGGATGTGAATCGCTGTATGCAGCGTGTACAACAATTTGTTTGTCGCGGATGTGAATCACCGTATGCAGCGTGTAAAACAGTTTGCGAGGGGTATTCCATGGTCTCAGCAGTGTCTATACTGTGAATCGCTGTATGCAGCGTGTAAAACGCTGTATTGTATGTTGCCCTCTCCAGAGTTACATCTTTTCATTCACCTACAGTCGTATCCTCAAAACCAACCCCATTTGGACAACTGTGTCTTTCAGGAAGTGTTCACCCATCAAATACATAATTATGTGGCGTATGCTACACCACGGGTTGGCTAGTTACAACTATAGCTTCATCTACTGCATATCTTAAAATAATTAATTACAAAGCAAAAGCAAACTAATCTGCAAGACACTAAATCCGGGAATTAAACTCTTTTAAAGGCTCGTTGCATCTGAGGAGAAGCCTGCTCTTCTGCCCAGGTTTGTAGGGGCCGAGTTTATAACGGAAGACTCAAATGTGGACCTTGCGTTCCTCGTCACAGTGAGGAAAACATTTATTAAATCCAGAAACATCGTTATTAATTTTTAAAAGGGTACTATGGTATGCTGGCAAAACTTGCACAAAAGTTGTTGTCCAGATTTGTAAAAGTCACCGGGATATTGTTGTGCCCTCAATGTTGTTAAGCTCATGTTCCTTAGTCCTTTCTGAGTAGTTAGGGTATCTGATCCTGCTCGCTTCAACATGTCTTACCTCGTGAAGCTAGCTAATTCATGTGCCTTTAGTTAGAAAACATGCAGGAAACACGTGCGAAAACAGATAGACTAGAGCAGGGGTCTTCAACACGTCACTCGCGAGCTACCAGTAGCTCATAACCCCTTTCCAAGTAGCTCACCAAAGGGTTAATGAATGCTACATAAATTTGAAAACTTAATTAGTCAAATTAGGGGTGGGCGATCTTTCCAAAAAATTATATCACAGTCCTTTTAACACAAAAATCACGATCCACAATCTGAATTGCAATCTGTCTTCTCAATGTGGCATACACTTAAGAGAATATCCGGACTCAGACTCATTAAGACCTAAATAACACTTTATTTTAAATATCAAACAAAGTTGAATTCAACTGTTCTCTCGTTCGTAACTAAGCAGAGTTAAGGAACACGTCCCGAAGCTGGAGAGTGAGTGAGGAGAGCAACGGTCCACTGCGTGTTTCTCGGATATGCACAAATAAATTGGTACTGCAAGTGAACTATGATACATAGCGAAATGAGAGAAGTCACAAAATCAACCGGAATGTTCAAGCAAAATTATAGAAAAAAACCCGATCTAAATCTGTTAAGTAGTTCTCTCGTGAAAAGCGGACAGACATGCAGACAGACAGACATTGGATTTTATACATTAGATATGAGTAAACCTTCAAAATAACATGCAGTTAAAGTCTCAACAGCATTCTCAGCATTTCTGGAGCTTAGTAGAGCCAGATAACTATAAGTATCTTCACCAAGCAGCCTCTGAAAATGTCTGCTTTGTTTGGGTCTCCATACCTCTGTGAGTCTGACATGAACATCATGAAATCAAAGTTCAGAACAAGACTGACAGACGAACATTGAAATGATTCCATAAGAGTGAACCTCAGTGGCTCCACTCCACCACACACCTGCCTCTCTTGTTGACTCCATGCAGTGCCAGTCATCTGACTAACTGAAAAACAACTGGACTTGTGAATAAAGTGAAACAGTGACTTGGAACAAAATAACAAATGAATAAGTCATATCTGTTGTTAAAGGTGCTATATAGGCGTCAGTCCCGACACAGACTGGACACGGAGGCACACATAAAAATAAAACAAAGATTTATTTTTCTTCACCTGTGGGGCACATCTTCCCTGTGTCCCATAGGCACAGCTCAGTCCCAAAAGCACTCCAAATACCAAAATAAAGCACACTAACACAACATTTTCTTCTTTTCCACCACCACTCCTCTGGCAAGCTTCATCCTCATCCTCCTGACTCTGGCCATTGAGTGGTGGTTGTTGGGCCCTTTTATAGTCCACCCAGAAGTGCTCCAGGTGCTTGACTGGCAAGTTCCGGCTGCACTTCCGGGTGTGGTGAATACGCTGCCTGTACGGGCTCAGGAGTCCCAGCTGCAGTAGCCCCTGGCGGCACCTGTGGGACACAGCAGGGCTGCACCCAACTCCAGTTCCCATGGAGCCCTGTGGGAAATCTAGGCACCGCTCCAACCCAGGGGGGCGGCCATCTAGCGTCCAGGGGGAGATAATGCACAGTCCATGGCTGCTCCCCCTGAACATATAACAAAGGAGAATCCCGGCCTGGCATGGACCCCGGCTGTCTGCCACACTGTGTATTTGGAATTGCATTATTTTGTTTTGACAGTATTCATGTTTTATTTCAATAGTGTGAGATACACTAGAAAATGCATACAGACATACAAAATGTCAAAATATTTTTTGTGATGTTTTAATGCAAAATGTGAGTTGTGGACACCAACATTTTGTAAATGTTCAGGTTAAAACAAGCTTGTTCAGTTTGTTTGGGTTGAAATAAGCTATGGAAATAAACGTTAGAAAACATGAGCAGCTCTCTGCCATTTTCATTTTGTAAAAGTAGCTCTCGGGGGAATAATGGTTGGAGACCCCTGGTCTAGAGGCATGACTGGATTTCTACAAGAATTACGTTTGCTTGAAAAACAACAAACTAGAAAATAGCATGTGAATGATAGAATTAGGGCGGCATGGTGGCACAGTGGGTAGCGCTGCTGCCTCACAGTTAGGAGACCCAGGTTCGTTTCCCAGGTCCTCCCTGTGTGGAGTTTGCATGTTCTCCCCATGTCTGTGTGGGTTTTCTCCGGGTACTCCGGTTTTCTCCTGCAGTCAAAAGACATGCAGGTTAGGTTGGCGATTCTAAATGTCCCTAGTGTGTGCTGTGTGTGTGTGCTGTGTGTGTGTGCCCTGTGGTGGGCTGGTGCCCTGCCCGGGGTTTGTTTCCTGCCTTGCACCCTGTGTTGGCTGGGATTGGCTCCAGCAGAAACCCCATGACCCTGTAGTTAGGATATAGTGGATTGGATAATGGATAATAATAATAATATATTTTATTAATAATGCACTTTATATTTTAGCAATCTCAAAGTGCTACAGAGTAAAAATAAAATAATAAAACATGAAAATCTATTTATACTTTAACAAAATGTCTTTCTGAATAGATGAGTTTTTAGATTCCGTTTAAAAACATCAGTCGACTGTGGGGCTCTCAGGTAGGATGGATGGATGATAGAACTAAAGATTATTCCATCATTTAATTTATTGGGAAATTTTTGTAACAGTCACCCCTTCAGTCTCTAAATTCCGCACATTTCCATTTTTAAATCTAAAATCCGTTTTTAGATAGATAGATAGATAGATAGATAGATAGATAGATAGATAGATAGATAGATAGATAGATAGATAGATAGATAGATAGATAGATAGATACTTTATTAATCCCAATTATACGTTAATTCCATGATTCCGTCCGTGTTTTCTGGATCGTGGAAATCATAGGGCCCTACTCAGTACACAGAAGTGTGATTGCACCCTTCGATGGACAGACACCCTGAGCACACTACTTCGCACCCAAAGCTGCTGGGGTAGGCATCAGCTCCCCCAACCCAGTCATGAGGAGGCATTGAAATGAAAATAAGGTATGGAGAAGTAGCCCTCCATCCATCCATCCATTTTCCAACCGCTGAATCCGAACACAGGGTCACGGGGGTCTGCTGGAGCCAATCCCAGCCAACACAGGGCACAAGGCAGGAACCAATCCTGGGCAGGGTGCCAACCCACCGCAGGACACACACAAACACACCAAGCACACACTAGGGCCAATTTAGAATCGCCAATCCACCTAACCTGCATGTCTTTGGACTGTGGGAGGAAACCGGAGCGCCCGGAGGAAACCCACGCAGACACGGGGAGAACATGCAAACTCCACGCAGGGAGGACCTGGGAAGCGAACCCGGGTCCCCAGGTCTCCCAACTGCGAGGCAGCAGCGCTACCCACTGCGCACAAGTAGCCCTTCATTTAAATTTTAATATCTTCAGGCATTGGCTTAAAAACAAGCCCCGTCCTCTTCTGTATATTCACTTTAATGGACTCGTTTCTGGCTCATGCTATAAACAATTCATTACGTGATGTGCAGTGGGCGTTTCGTCATCTCACTAAGGGAATGATCTTGACCACCATTTACCAGACTGAAAGCAATCCAGCTAAGCAATTGACGATTGACTTTACACTCGAGCAATTTACACTAATAGTGAGCTTCATCTACTCTTTATGCTACCAATGTCTTTTTCTTTTCTCATTCAATGCCCTGAACCACTCTAATGAGATGGAACAAAAATAATAAAAATGATTGTGTGATGATCTTGTCTTTAACCATCATAATCCATCTGACTATACCCTTGAGAGAATGTGAAATATGCCCATTTGTCGAATTACAGAGTGAGTGAAACGTTCTTTGTTTCTCCCAAATGAAAAAAAAAAAATTCAGTTACTGTTTCTGCTTATTTGAGTGTTGCATTCCTGGAATTAAAATCTATTTTATTTAGAAGGTGTTATTAATTTTTAATCTTCCTGTTTAAGAACCTTTTTATTAACATGCCTGTGCAGGCATAGTGCCAGTGCCAATAAGTAATTCCACCCCTTTGTAAGTCACTTTGGATAAAAGAGTTTGCTCAGCAAATTGATACAAAGGTAATGTAAAAGCCAGGATTTGAACCCAGACCTCTGCTTTATTAGGATTATTTTAAAAAGATGGCTTGGGTTTAATGTCTAGAGATGTCCATGTTTTAGAGTATATTTTGTTTCACTGTCAAACCTCGAGTGTACACACCCGTTTTTATATTGTGCTTTGTCTCATCACTTTCATTTCTATTTTTATCGGTTTCCTTCAGGAAAGCTTCAAGAAATGAAATGCTTAACAAACAATGGTGCGTTTGATAAATACACTGAGGACGTTTTTTTTTCCCCCAACTTAAATCTGGAGCATTCTGTTAGTGGAACTGCCAAATCAGTTTCAGAGCAGCCCACGGGAGGGATGTGTAAGCTAGCGAACATTACGCCGCTCACCAAGCCGAAGAGCTCCGTCTGCTGCTTTACACTCGCCACTCCTGCTTTGGCAGAAGTACCTCAAGTCTGCCAGGTGGAAAACGGGACGCTGACTGATAACGGGCCCATAATTCTACGATTTATCATGTGTCTCCTTTTGGGTGGGCTAAAGACCATAGGTACCTGTGCTTGGTGTTACAGTGGGCTGTGCACTGCAAATTCACACCCTGAGTGTTTTGTCTCAGTCTACTCTTTCTTTTAAGTGAATACATCACAGGTAAATTAATGGAAGGAATTATTAACTCTTTTAGGGGGTTGAGGATGGATATCAGGGGCAGAGGGTGAAAGAAAGCTGTAAATGTTGATAAAACTCACCGTTACGTTTGTGACACTAGAGGGCGCTGCCGCTCCTCACACCCAATAGACAAATGTCATAGACACCAGGTAAAAGCACCAAAAGGATATTTTATTCTTTCTCTTTCAATAGTGGTGCCTTGAAGCATCTCCGCCACCATACAAAGGCAATAATAATAATACTACTACAAATAAACACAATACTCTCCTCCTCTCCTCCCAGCAAGCTCTGTCAAACCACCTT
The DNA here is from genome assembly GCF_900747795.2 of Erpetoichthys calabaricus. Lineage (NCBI taxonomy): Eukaryota > Metazoa > Chordata > Cladistia > Polypteriformes > Polypteridae > Erpetoichthys > Erpetoichthys calabaricus. The sequence goes on from NC_041397.2 coordinate 17,193,505, forward strand.
CCAACTCCGGCTCGCTTGCTGGGTCTCCACCAGTTCTTTATATAGTCCTTGACCCGGAAGTGCTTCTGCGATAGAGAATTGTCTTTATCTTCAGCCTGGAAGTACTTTGGGGCTTCCGTCCTCGTGACTTGGAAGTACTTCCGGGATATGCGAGAAGCAGAAATCCCCATGTCTCCCTGCAGCGTCTCCTGGTGGCACCCACAGTACCCAGCAGGGCTGTGAATCCGAACTCCATATCCCATGGTGCCCTGCGGGAATCTGGGGCACCGCTATGCTGCAGGGAAATTCCCATCCAGCGTCCTGGGGGAGGCAGTGTACCAAAGTAGCTGCCTTCCCCCATCCGTCCATTCTTTGGACATACCGGCCGTCTATCACACGTTATAGGTAGACCCTCTTTGCTCGGAGGACTGTTACACTCATTGACTTGACATTGAAACCCTGCGTGTGCGTGAGTAGCGTAGACTAACCAACGTCTAGAATGGCATCAACATCGGGCGAGAGAGTGAAACAAATGCACAAAGCGAAATACTCTGCACATTATTTATTTATTTTTTGCGTATTATTGCTGAATCGGACTCTGACTTATCGAACTCCAATTTTGATACAAGTCATCTGGAGATAGAAAACGAAAGTCAGGTGCCTGCATCAGCTGACCGGTCCCCTGCTGATCATTGTGCTGGACACGCTTGTGCAGCTGACACGCCAACGTAAACGTTTTTTTCTAGGAGGCAATAATAAATAATAATAATAATAAATTTTATTTATATTGTGCTTTAAATTTTAGCAGTCTCAAAGTGCTACAGAGTAAATATAAAATAATAAAACAAGAAAATCTATTTATACTTTAACAAAATATCTTTCTAAAAAGATGAGTTTTTAAATTCCGTTTAAAAACATCAGTCGACTGTGGGCCTCTCAGGTAGTCAGGGAGGGCGTTCCACAGTCTCGGCGCCACAGATGAAAAAGCCCTATCACCCATACTGTGAAGCTTGATTCTAGGGACTTAGGGAGTGTTAGTGTGTACAGATTGGAGGGTGCGTGAGGAGGTATGAGGGGTAAGGAGTTCCTGTAAGTAAAGGGGCGCATGTCCATAAATGCACTGATGCGTGAGGAGAACGACCTTGTACTCAATTCTGAGTGGGACAGGGAGCCAGTGAAGGGTTTTCAGTATATTGGGGTGATATGGTCATGCTTTCGCACCCTCATCAGGATCCTGGCAGTGCTATTCTGAATATACTGAAGTCTCTGAATCCTCTTGCCAGGAATCCCGATGAGGAGCGCATTACAGTAATCCAGCCTGGAGGAGACAAAGGCATGGACGAGCATCTCTGCATCTGCCAGGGTGAGAGTTGGGCGGAGTTTAGCGATGTTCTTGAGGTGGTAGAAAGAAGACTTACAGAGGTGTTTGATGTGGGTGTCAAAGGTGAGTTGAGGGTCCATTTTAACACCCAAATTGGTGACAGATGTGGAAAGGGGGCCAGCGAAAGTGATACTGGTGATGGTAGAAGAGCGGAGATGGTGTGATGTGCCAACTAAAGATGGCTTCTGTTTTGGATCTGTTTAGCTGAAGAAAATTGAGCCTCATCCACGCTTCTATCTCCTCCAGGCAGGTAGCCAATGTAGATATTGGCAGAGGAGCAGTAGAGGAGGTGGGAGTAGTCCTGAGGTAAAGCTGAGTGTCATCAGCATAGCAATGGAAAGATAAACCATGTCTGCTAATGACATTTCCAAGAGGGAGCATGTAGATGGTGAAGAGGATGGGTCCAAGCACAACAGGAGGCAGCTGGCAACTGGACTTCACCAAATGATGCGGCCTGCTGGTGGACACTGTGGATTAGCAGCCACTTGACTACTTCAAGCCATTTTTTATCAGAAAGTACCTTTCATCTTATGAGGGATTAGCACAAACATATATGTAATAAGTATGTGAATATGCATACTGTAGGCGCACCTAGAACATAAAACAGAGTGACATTTGTCATAAATAAGTATTTTGTGTTGATTTATGCATGAAACCATCGCCTTGTGTGCTTTTTAGAAAACTGAGTTTTTTGGAAAAATATTCAGCCCTGGGACAAAAGGAAGAAAAATAATTACCACTAAAAGAGATAAGGAAAAGATTGAGCAAACCATGGCGAGTTTTACTGAACAGTCAGCATGGGTTCAGTCGAGGGAGATCATGTTTTACCAACATGCTGGAATTCTATGAGAAAACAACAAAAGGATACAACCACAGTGATGCAGTTTATGTTATTAACTTGAAAGCTCCTGCGGTGGGTTGGCACCCTGCCCGGGACTGGTTCCTGCCTTGTGCCCTGTGTTGGCTGGGATTGGCTCCAGCAGACCCTCGTGACCCTGTGTTCGGATTCAGCGGGTTGGAAAATGGATGGATGGATGGATATCTTGAAAGCATTTGATAAGGTGTCGCTTCAGAGGTTGGACATCCAACTAAAAGAAGTAGGAGTTCAGGGTGTTGTGTTTAGATGGTATCACACACGTGTGCATGGGAGGAAGCTAAAGGGCCTGAAAATAGAGTAATCCCATGCCAGTCCAGGGGGTGGCGGAGTGCACCAACTCATTTTCTCACTTTCCTTAAGACCGTTCATGGGAAATTCCGCCTGGCCCTGTTGACGTTATTTCTGGATTCGGGCCCTTTTGAGGACACCACTTCCGGTTCCGGCCCCTTTGATGATGTAATTTCCGGTCCCGAACCCCATAGAGGAGGACCCTTACAGTTCCGGCCCATTTGATGATGTCACATCCAGGCCCGAGCCTATGGAGGTAGATCCTCCTGGCTCCGGGCCCCTTTTGATGACATCATATCCTGTATTTTGCCTTTAAAACCATTTTCTTTCCAACAGTAAATCAGTTCTGTGTTGGACTCTGACTTGTGTACATCAGTGCAAATTTACCATATTTGCAGCCAGGGAGAATATATGGGTGGCTGCCCCAAACCTTTTTTGTGACTGTGTGGCGTATTTCTTGTGACAATGGGAACAAAATTGACTCAGACACAGGAAGCAGAGGGTGATGGCGTGAGGAACCTCATTAGAATTGGGTGACATTGAGAGTGGTGCCCAATAAGGGTCAGTGCTAGGGCCGCTGCTATTTTTAATATATGAGGGGGTACCCAAAACATAACTGGAATTCAAAAAAAAATTTTTAAAATCTTTTTTACTTACTGAAACTTTAGTCACCTTCAAAGTACTCTCCATGTGAATGAATGTACTTGTCCCAACGGTTATCTCACTGGTGGAAACATTTTTGGAATTGATGAAGAAGAACGTTGTCTAGTGAATGCAGCGATTTTTTTTTTGACTTCTTCCACGGTACAAAAACGCTTTACTTTGAGTTCTTTTTTCATATGCGGGAACAAGAAAAAGTTGTACATAGCAAAGATGAAGTGAGTAGGGAAGATCAGGGACAGCAGTTATCTTGTTGTTCAACAAAAAACTGTTGGACACTGAGGGCGGTATTGGCTAGGGGCGTTGACGTTGTCCAGAAACTGATCACCACTCTCTCCCATCACCAAAAAGTGCAGAACACGTTTAACAAGCACCAAGAAAAACCGATACGGAATGCCATAAGCATGTTTTTGTTCCAACCCAGTTTCTTAATGAGAAGTCAGTTATTGCTGATGAAGAGTACACTGTAAACTGGTCTACAAAAAAGTATTTTTGGTTTGCTACTGGGAACTTCAGACCAGCTTTCTATTAGGTTTTTTACACTGATTTCATATATGAAAACAGAATTAAGCTAACACATCAGATTTTTGAGATACACATCATTGACATTTTGACACTTTTGAATATCAATATAACATGTCAACACAATATCTAGAGTTTGAACTCTGTCCCACCTACATTGTTTGAATGGTTTATTCTAAAAACAAACCAGTAAACGATACCAGAGACACTTTAAAACTTTTAACGTAAGTATTAAAACCTTCATTTTGGCAAATTTAACAGAATGGACTCCACACAACCCTGAAATAGGGAAGTTCAGAAAACAAATGTGGTTGTAAGTTGTGAGTAATAACCGTAAAAAATGATAATCACAAGCACAAGCCACTGCAACAAGCTCTCCATGATAGCATGAAGAGCCTATAGAGAGAACAGGAGGAAAACCACTACTTTCCTGGATTGAGCATAGCCATTTTATTTGGATTTGTCATGTAGTTTGGATGTCCCTTACAACAACAACAATTATTTTCTTGTCTAGCCCACATTCACACAAGGAGTGCATCATTAACAGGGCCTGTTTGTTTGACAGATGAGGGGTGAATCAGGTAGGTAGATAGATAGATAGATAGATAGATAGATAGATAGATAGATAGATAGATAGATAGATAGATAGATAGATAGATAGATAGATAGATAGATAGATAGATAGATAGATAGATAGATAGATAGATAGATAGATAGATAGATAGATAAGTGCCTTGAGCATGGGAAAGGTGTTATATAAATAAAATGTTTTATTATTATTATTATTATTATTATTATTATTATTATTATTATTATTATTATAGATAGATAGATATGAAAGGCACTATATAATAGATAGATAGATAGATAGATAGATAGATAGATAGATAGATAGATAGATAGATAGATAGATAAGTGCCTTGAGCATGGGAAAGGCGCTATATAAATAAAATGTATTATTATTATTATAGATAGATAGATAGATAGATAGATAGATAGATAGATAGATAGATAGATAGATAGATAGATAGATAGATAGATAGATAGATAGATAGATAGATAGATAGATAGATAGATAGATAGATAGATAGATAGATACTTTATTAATCCCATGGGGAAATTCACATCCTCCAGCAGCAGCACACTGATAAAGAACAATATTAAATTAAAGAGTGACAACAGTGCCGATAACAATGCAGGTATACAGACAGACAATAACTTTGTATAATTTTAACATTTACCCCCCCCGAGTGGAATTGAAGAGTCACATAGTGTGGGGGAGGAACGATCTCCTCAGTCTGTCAGTGGAGCAGGACATTGACAGCAGTCTGTCGCTGAAGCTGCTCCTCAGTCTGGAGATGATACTGTTCAGTGGATGCAGTGGATTCTCCATAATTGACAGGAGCCTGCTCAGCACCCGTCGCTCTGCCACAGATGTCAAACTGTCCAGCTCCGTGCCTAAAGTAGAGCCTGCCTTCCTCACCAGTTTGTCCAGGCGTGAGGTGTCCCTCTTCTTTATTCCAGCACACCACTGCGTAGAAGAGGGCACTCGCCACAACCGCCTGATACAATACAATACAATACAGTTTATTTTTGTATAGCCCAAAATCACACAGGAAGTGCCACAATGGGCTTTAACAGGCCCTGCCTCTTGACAGCCCCCCAGCCTTGACTCTCTAAGAAGACAAGGAAAAACTCCCAAAAAAAAACCTTGTAGGGAAAAAATGGAAGAAACCTTGGGAAAGGCAGTTCAAAGAGAGACCCCTTTCCAGGTAGGTTGGGCGTGCAGTGGGTGTCAAAAGAAGGGGGTCAATACAATACAATGCAGTTCACAGAACAGAACAATTCCTCAATATAGTAAGAAATAAAAAATATAAATTTTAGAAGTACAGAGCAGAATTTAACAGTAGATGATATATCCCATGATAAGATTTGGATTTGTGTAGAGTCCTGGAGACCTCATCCTTCAAGCTGCCTCCCCCATTTGGCCATTCCACGGCTAAAATAGTGCTGGGCCAGCCAATCCGATGAAAGGACCCCTCTTTCCCATGATTCCTGCGATCCTCCATCTGGGATGACTTTTCCTTAGGCAGGCAAAACAACTTGGCAGGTGGGCCATGGCACCAAGTGCCACATTTGAGTACCGAGAAGAAAAACAGAATAAGTGAGGGTTAGTATACAATTATAACTGTCGAGTTACTTATGTTTAAGTGCTAATGACTAACAACAGAGATGCAGTCTGTACAGTTAATTAGCAGCTCTAGTCAGGATATGCTAAACTGAAGTAGTGAGTCTTCAGCCGGGATTTAAAAGCTGAGACCGAAGGGGCATCTCTTATAGTAGCAGGCAGACCATTCCACAGTTTAGGGGCCCTGTAACTAAAAGCTCGACCTCCCATTGTTATTTTATTAATCCTTGGAATCATAAGCAGACCGGCATCTTGAGATGTTAATGTGCGCTCAGGTTTGTAAGTCATGATAAGTTCAGACAAGTAAGCCGGACCTCATACATTTAATGCTTTATATGTTAAAAGAAGGATTTTGAAATCTGCCCTAAACTTAACCGGGAGCCAGTGTAAGGATTTAAGAACTGGAGTTATGTGTTCGTATTTTCTTGTTCTTGTAATAATTCTCGCAGCCGCATTTTGGATTAACTGGAGGCTGTATAAAGAACAGTTTGAACATCCAGTGAACACCGCATTGCAGTAGTCAATCCTACTAGAGATAAATGCATGAATTAGTTTCTCAGAATCGTGTTTATTTAAAAAGCGCCTTAATTTCCTAACATTTTTAAGATGGAAGAAACATGTTTTGGACAACTTTGTAATATGCGCTTTAAATGACATGCTAGAGTCAAAGATAACTCCTAGATTGCGGGCTGATTCAGCAAAGTTGACTGGGATTCCCATTGAGTTAAATGATGACAAAATATTGTTGTGATCAGCATCATTCCCTCCAACAATTAACATCTCTGTTTTATCTGTGTATAAAGACAAGTAGTTCTTATTCATCCACTCCTTTAATTCACTAACACAACTAATTAAAGACAACATTGGAGAAACTTCATTTGATTTAAATGAAAGGTATAACTGGGTGTCATCTGCATATGAGTGAAAATTAACATTATGTTTCCTAATGAGAGATCCCAGTGGAAGCATGTACAGTGAAAACAGTAAAGGTCCCAGTACTGAGCCCTGCGGGACACCATATTGAACTTCTGTGTATAATGATGGAGTACTGTCAGCACATTTCTGTACATATTGGAATCGATTTGATAAGTAAGAACTAAACCAAGCGAGCACGGTGCCTGTAAGCCCAACATCATTTTCTAGCCTGTGCAGTAAAATCGAATGGTTGATGGTGTCAAATGCTGCACTTAAGTCCAACAACATAATTACAGTGGAGTTTCCTTCATCAGAGGATATCAGAATGTCATTTACAACCCGTGTTAGTGCCGTTTCTGTACTATGACCAGTGCGAAAACCAGACTGGAATTTCTCAAATAAATTGTAATGCGTAAGGTGTGTCTGAAGCTGACTGGTGACTACTTTTTCTAGTATTTTACAGAGAAACGGTAAATTTGAAATAGGCCTATAATTATTTAGTATATGTGGGTCAAGGTCTGACTTTTTAAGTAATGGTTTAATGACTGACACTTTTAGTGTATCAGGTACTCTGCCATGCAATAATGAACTATTGATAATGTTTAGGATAGGCGCTGCAAGAACATCCATTGCACTTTTTACTAGTTTTGTTGGCACTGGATCTAGGGAACAAGTAGTGGGCTTCATTTTAGAAATTAAACTTAATACTTCCTGCTCAGTTACAGGATTAAAATTACTAAGGTGCTGAGTGCAATGTGAGACAGGGTCTGCTAAGCTAGTATTTGGTTTGTATTGTGATGCAGAGATCTGGGATCTTATATTTTTAATTTTCTCATTGAAGAAGTTCATAAAGTCTGTACTGCTAATGTCTGTTGGTATTTTGCACTGTTGATCTGAATTTCTATTTGTTAATTTAGCCACTGTTCTAAACAGTACCCGAGGATTTTTATTATTGTTATCTATTAATGTAGAATAGTATTCTGACCGAGCTTTAAAGAGGGCTTTTTTATATTTATTAACACTCTCTGTCCATGCAATTTGAAAGACATGTAGCTTTGTTGTTCTCCATCTGCGCTCCAGTTTTCGACACTCTAATTTAAGAGCTCGAGTGTTTTCATTGAACCAGGGAGAGTTTCTATGTGCTTTGATCACTTTTGTTTTAAGGGGAGCCACTGTGTCCAGAGCATCTCTCAAGGTCACATTATAATGTGATGTTAGCTCATCTAAATTGTTTTCCGTGTTTACATTTGATGTTAACTGATCTAAATGGTTTTCCACAATTACACTTGACTTACTCAAAGTATCTATAAATTTTGAAGCAGAATTACAATCTAGATGTCGCACTGTCTTTGTTTTAATCTGGGAGTGTGTTGGCCAGGGCAGGACCAAATCAAATGTAATTAAGTAGTGATTGGAAATAACTTCATTTAATGGAGTAATAATTACATTTTGAATTTCAACTTTGTAAGTTATAATTAAATCTAATGTGTGGTTATGATTATGAGTTGGACCTCTGACATTCTGACAAAATCCTACTGAATTTAACAAATAAGTAAAACATTTGCTAAAAGTGTCAGTTTCCACATCAATGTGTACATTAAAATCTCCCATCAGTACTACGTGATCATAATTTATAGCCAAATCAGATAGAAGGTTGCTAAATTCAGACATGAACAATGAATACGGCCCTGGTGGTCTGTAGACTAGCACTATAATTGTGTTGGAATCTGTTTTAATATTTAAAATGAATGCCTCAAAGGATGTAAAGTTGCCTAAATTTTTAGAAGTGATTTGCATTTTGTTACAATGAATTATTCCAAGGCCCCCTCCTCGACCTGAATCTCTAGACTTATGAAGGAACGAGTAGCCATCTGGTGACGCCTCAGCTAGGGGGACAGTGTCACATTTACTAAGCCAGGTTTCGGTGAGAAGACACAGATCAGATTTTGTACTTAATATAATATCATTTACCAAAACAGCTTTAGTGCCAAGAGAGCGAATGTTCAATAAGCAGCATTTAAAACTGTATGCTTCTTTCTGAATTGGTGATATACTTTTTGTTTTAATTTTTAGTAAATTTCTATTACAGATGCCCCTGGTGGAGGGTCTGGTTTTATCCCTTGGTCTAATTATACACCTTATTTTTTGGTTATCAATTAATTTAAGGTTTGTATCAAGACTAAATTTACTGGATGCCCCACGACAAGGATTATGGGTAACAGCTTCAGGAAAGTAACAGGTGGGATAAACAACAGCCTGTGATTTAAGATCACATGACTGTGGCCTGGATGGTGCTCTAATCAGTCAACCAGGCAGTTTTGCTGCCATATTTTGGGATAATACATAAGATCCCCTCCAGTTAGGATGAAGACCATCTCTTCTGAAAAATCCAGGCCTTTCCCAAAAATCATCCCAATTATTCACAAACGCTATGCTTTTGTTTGCACACCAGGTTTCTAGCCAGCAGTGAAGGGAATGCAATCTGCTATAAATCACATCCCCTCTATATAATCTTGGTAAGGGGCCAGATACAATTAAATTCCGACATTTTCTTTTAGCTTTGATGCAAAGTGAGATGAAGTTCCTCTTTAATACCTCAGATTGCTGTGAATAAATATCATTAGTGCCGACATGCAGCAATAAGGTAGATACTTCATCGTCGGCGACACGGTCCAATGCGGCCTCTATGCCAGAAATCTTGGCCCCTGCGAGGCACTTAACATGAACTGCTGGTTTAACATAGTTTGGAATTCTAACATTCCGCGCTATGGAATCGCCAATTATGAGCACTTTCTTATTCTCAGTTTCCACAGGCGCGCTGCGGAGTGCTGAGAATCTGTTCTGGGTCCGAATTGGTGACCTGGGTGCCGGGGGACTACATTTTGGATTCTTAGACCTCCGTCTTACTGTTACCCACTCGCCCTGTGGCTGAATTGGTGCTGCTGACTTTGGCCGTGCACTGACTACAGTGGGGCCAGGAGAGACTGAAGCCAAATCAGATGTAGCCAAATTGTCTAAACAAACCGAGTCGATCCAATTTTCGGTTTGCCTAATCGCTATCAGATTTCTAACGCGGTCCTCCAATTCGCGTATTTTCCTGACCAACTCTAAATTAACTAAACACTTTTGGCAGGTGAAGCTGTCTACAGTGTCGGCCGGAAAACCTGAACTGTACATGCTGCAGGACATACAACATATAAACGTGCCCTCAACGGGCAGAGAGCAGATAGAACTTACGTTTAGCATTGATGTCATCTTCTCCGTTTTCTGTAGTTTACTTAAGTGCTTTCTGCTTCAGAGACCGCCAGCTTCAAGTTTCTCACTACCGGTTATTTCTTCTGGTCAGCTGCCGGCTTTACTTCCGATGAACTTGCTCGGGTGTTTGCGAAGGGTTACGTGCCTGTGGGAGACGCCGCTGCTCTGTGCTTCTGCTCACTGCTATGCTCGTGCTTCCGCCTGTGTGTGAGAGAGAGAGAAATGAGAAGGTTTACAGATAGGACTGTATTGGCCAAAAAGCAGCATCTTATTGCAGATGTTGAAGGACGCCAGCCTTCTAAGGAAGTATAGTCAGCTCTGTCCTTTCTTACACCGAGCATCAGTATTGGCAGTCCAGTCCAATTTATCATCCAGCTGCACTCCAAGGTATTTGTAGGTTTGCACCCTCTGCACACAGTCACCTCTGATGATCACGGGGTCCATGAGGGGCCTGGGCCTCCTAAAATCCACCACCAGCTCCATGGTTTTGCTGATGTTCAGTTGTAGGTGGTTTGAGTTGCACCATTTAACAAAGTCTTTGATTAAGTTCCTATACTCCTCTTCCTGCCCACTCCTGATGCAGCCCACGATAGCAGTGTTGTCAGCGAACTTTTGCACGTGGCAGGACTCCGAGTTGTATTGGAAGTCCTATATACAGTATATAGGCTGAACAGGACCGGAGAAAGTACAGTCCCCTGCGGCGCTCCTGTGTTGCTGACCACAATGTCAGACCTGCAGTTCCCAAGACGCACATACTGAGGTCTGTCTGTAAGATAGTCCACGATCCATGCCACCAGGTATGAATCTACTCCCATTTCTGTCAGCTTGACCCTATGGAGCATAGGTTGGATGGTGTTGAAGGCGCTAGAGAAATCTAGAAACATAATTCTTTCAGCACCACTGCCTCTGTCCAAGTGGGAGAGGGATCGGTGTAGCATGTAGATGATGGCATCCTTCGCTCCCACCTTCTCCTGGTATGTGAACTGCAGAGGGTCGAGGGCATGGCGGACCTGTGGCCTTAGGTGGTGAAGCAGCAGCCGCTCCATGGTCTTCATCACATGTGACATCAGAGCGACAGGCCAGAAGTCGTTCAGCTCACTAGGACATGGTATCTTTGGGACGGGGGTGATGCAAGATGTTTTCCAAAGCCTCGGGACTCTCCCCTGTTCCAGGCTCAGGTTGAAGACGCGCTGTAGAGGACTCCCCAGCTACAACGCACAGGCCTTCAGCAGTCGTAGCGATACTCCATCTGGACCCGCTGCTTTGCTGGCACAAAGTCTCCTCAGCTCTCTGAGTTGATTTCTAGCGATAATCTCCACATTTACTTAGAGCTGGTGTACTTGATAACTGCCTTGGTGCCCTCAGACACAGCGTGTTTGGCCAACTTTCTGGGAAGGAGAATCCTAACAGAAGTCTGGATCTCCCGGGAAGAGATGGTGGAGCGCTTGTTGTAGTGCGCTAGACGAGAAGCCTCACCAGCAATACACTTGAAGATATAATTCACGAATGAATTCATGATTCCCATCACCTTAGAAGAAATCCCTGTGTCGGGATGGACTTGCTTAAGCACCTTGTACACGTAAATGGCATAACTTTCCTTCCTACTCCTCTTACGCATCTTTCTGCCCTTTGCTTGGTTTTTCGAAACGGCTTGTTTGGAGCCCTTCTTGGGCGCGGGTGCCAATTTCGGTTCAGGCATTTCTATAGATTTCAGCAGTAGCTTCATTAGGTACTGTCTAGTAGGAGAAATCCTAGAGCCAGAACCATAATGAACACCCAGAATTATATCTCAAAAGATTTGGGCTGGGCTGTAAATTCTCTTGGAAGAGCTGGTTTCTGATGATATAGCTGTTTGGTCTGTCCACCTAGGCATATTACCACCAGGACTAAAATTAGAAAGAGCAACTGGAGAGTGAAGTGAATTTGCAGTGGAAAGACAAATTGGAATGAAAGTGCTACTGAAGCAGAAACATACGGGTCTCTTTTGCTTTTTGCCTTCTTAACGTCAGTCCTCTTCTTCTTGCTCCTCCTCTCCATTATCATTTCCCAATTCTATGTGGAGTCAATGTGCCCAATCAACTTTTTCCATACAACCCAAGCACTGCACCTCCTCGCCTTTCAAGTCCTTTTTCTCCAAATCGTCTTTTACTTCATCTGTTCACCTCTCCTTTGGTGTCCCTCATTTTCTCTTCCTCTCTTTTGCCCACATATTCATTCTCACTCATCACATGTCCATACCACTTCAACCTACCTTCTTGTACTTTGTTACATATTTTTCCCACTTTTGCTGTACCTCTGATTTTCTCATTTCTTATTTTGTCCCTTTTTTTGTAACACATCCATCTCAACAATCACATTTCTTTCACATCTAATGTCTTCTCCTTTACTACCCATGTCTCAACTCCATACATCATTGCTGGTCTTACCACTGTTTTAAAAACCTGACCTAACCCTAATTCTTCAGTAACACACAATACTTCTGATACCTTCTTCCAACTGCTCCACTCACACTGCACTCTGGGGGCTACCACTGCATCTAATTCTCCATCTTGTGCTACCACTGGTAGACATTTAAACTTCTCCACTCTTTTCAATAGCTCGACCTGTATGCTAACTTCTGAATTCTGATCATCATTGAATCTCAAATATTCTCTGTTCTTCCTATTTATATTCAGTCCTCTATCTTTTCCATAGCCCTTCTTCATTCTTTCAACTACTTCTTCACTTCATCTTTCTGGTGCTGCACAACACAATTTTAAAGCCTGCACCAGGGGGATTGGTCTTTTATCTCATGACTCAACACATCCATAACCAGAACAAAGAGGTAAGGACCTTAAGAAGAATCCTGGTGCAGACCTACTCTAACTGGGGATTGGTCTTTTATCCCACGACTCAATACATCCATAACCAGAACAAAGAGCTAAGGACCTAATGAAGAATCCTGGTGCAGACCTACTCTAACTGGGGATTGGTCTTTTATCCCACGACTCAATACATCCATAACCAGAACAAAGAGGTAAGGACCTTAAGAAGAATCCTGGTGCAGACCTGCTCTAACTGGGGTCTTGTCTGTTACCCCAACACTGCTTCTAACCTGAATCCTCACTCTCTCATAAACATCGTGGACAATCCTCACATTCTTCTTTGTACTCCTTTCCCTCTCAAGCACCACTAGACCTCTTGATGTGGCACTCTATCATAAGCTTTCTCCAAATCAATGAACACCATATCAAAACCTTGTTTTTCTCAATGCTTCTTTATCTGCTGCCTCAAGGCAAAGACTGGCATAAAACCAAACTGCTCGTCTTAAAGCCAATACTTTGGCATATATCATGCTAATTAAATATCAACATAAAAAGTGTATATTTGTGCTGCAGTATTTCTTACATTAGGTGGTATTTTTCCAAAAACAATAAAACAAGCACGGACATTTCACTTACTGTCTTCTGCTCCATCACTTTTTCTTCTAGGTAGCAACTGAACCAGTTTTGTTTTATCCATTGTCCTCTGGAACACATGACAAAATAGGATTACTCAAAGTATAGGGTTTAACTAATTAAAATGGGCAATTTAAGAAGTTCACATAAATATGCTAATGACCCTATTAATCTTATTCCTTTATATGTAAATGCAAAACCCAGATGTTGCATCAGTTGCAGTTCTTGCTTTTAAAGCCTTTTATAACTTGCAGTTAAGCAAAGGGGCAGCAGACTGGAAAATGGGCAAAATTGCTTGGAAAGGACATTACTATGGCAACATACTGCCCTCCATTCAATTAGTTACTGTTGAAGATCCAGCTATTAATTATAATGGCCAAAATGGATGTAATCTCCTCCACCTTTTTAATGCGGACATTTTTCACTCTCTATAAATCACCGACTTTAAGAGGCCGAGATCCAAAAATCTGGTTATAAAGTGATAGCACTTAAAATTGATTGAAAGAGGGGTCAGTGAGGAAATCCCACTCATCATCCATATCACTGGACCATTCTCCACTTAATAACTGCCTAAACACTCTTGCCGACCAGTTTCAAAGTGAATATTTATAATTACACACTTTAGCTATTGAACTTCCTACATTATGTATGTCAGCAATTATCACTCACTTTTAAAAAGTCACTGTTAATTAGCCCAAACTAATCAACAACGGGTCTGAGAAATAGACGGTCGACTTTTTTTTTTTCAATAGATTAACATTTTGCAGTAACAAAGTTATTAGTTTTTTTGGCAGCATATCAAAGGAAAGCTGTCTGTTAATTAGAGAAGGCTCTGTGGTTGCTGATAACGGCTTTTCTCAAGTGCACTGGTGCTTTATTCCTTTGATTAGAAATAAATACTAAGTATATCGCTACATCTATGCAGGCCTTTAAGAAACAAATTCCAAGGCAATAAAAGAATAATTCTACTGAAGTCACTTGTGCCATCTTTCAGACTGGTATTATCACTCAGGAGAACTGCTTTTGCATGGAGAATCGTTGAAAGTTTCGTATTTGAGTGACTTTGAAAGGAAATACAAAAGGTAGGGTTGATATGATAAGAACTAAATAATTCAGAATCTGTTTATTGTGCAAAAGTTACACGGACAACACCTCACGTCCACAGTGAATTCAGAAAAGATTCTGACCCCCTCACTTTCTCCACACTTGAATGTGTTGTTGACGTCTTTTCAAATGGATACATTTGCTGTCTTTATTCATCTGTCTACACTCAACAACCCCTGATGACAAAGTGTAATATGTTTTCAGAACAGTTTGCAAATTTCTTAATAGTCATAAACTGAAATTTCTCATTCATATAAGTAGTCAGACCCTTAAATTCGGTACTTTGTAGAAGCTCCTTTGGCAGCAATTCTTGGGAAAGTCTTTACAAGCTGGATTTGGGAAGGTGATCCCCTGGCAGATCCTCTCAAGCTCTGTTAGATTGAATGGGAAGTGTCTGTAATCCTCCATCGTCAGGTCTCTCGATACATGTTCTAGTCTGGGTTTTGGCTGGGCTACTCAGGAAGTGTCAGAGACTTGTCCAGATGCCACTCCGGCATTGTCTTGGCTCTATGCTTCAGATCACTGTCATGCTGAAAGACGAATCGTCACCTGTGGACCTTTCCACATTTGGCTGCATTTATCGTTACCTCAACTTCCACCAATCTCAATGTTCCAGCCAATGAGAATGTAACAGGGTTAATCTGGTTTTCCATGTTATATTTGTACTTTGGGTTTTTTGTTTGTTTTGTATTTCCCCAAAATTGTACAATTTTTATATAATACTAGCCATCACCCGTGAGTCTGCCCACGTAATAGTGAAACAGGACAGTGAGGAGGTCCCACCCAGCTCCCCATTACTGACGTCACGCTTCCCCCTCCCCTTGTCCCGCAGCCTCTGCCTCAGATTAGCATGAATATATCACTCCTGCAAGTGAACTATGATTCTTAGCGTGATGAGAGAAGTCACAAAATCAACTGGAATGTTCAAGCAAATTCTAGAAAAAAACCCGATCTAAATCCGTTAAGTAGTTTTCTCGTTCACTAGTTAAGTGGAGGTAAGGAATGCCCGAGGCTGGCGCTTGAGTAAGAATTGCGGCGCCCCCCTCTGCCCATTGCGTGTTTCTTGGATTTGCACAAATAAATCGGTACCGCAAACAAACTATGATACTTAGTGTGATGAGAAAAGTCGCAAAATCAACTGGAATGTTCAAGCAAATTATGGAAAAAAACCTGATCTAAATCCTGTTAAGTGGTTCTCTCATGAAAAGTGGACAGACATACAGACAGACAGATGTTGGATTTTATATATATATATAGTGTCACAGGAGGCTGGGGTGCAGATCCAGCCGGGATGCCTGGTAGGAACGGGAGGCGATTTATTCGTTCCCTGGGCCACGAGGGGGTAACAACCCTGGATAAAGAAGGGACCATGGGGACGGAGCCAGCAGGCTCAAATCCATTGGGGCCCGTGGCCATCGCCAGGGGGCGCCCCGAGCATCGAGGAGCCCGGGAAACCTGCACTTCCACTATACTTGGGCAGGTGGAAGAAGGACCTTCCAGGAACGACTGGAGTGCTTCCGGGTGCAAGGGCAGCACTTCCGCCACACCAGGAAGTGCTGCCGGAAGAACAACAGCAAGCACCTGAAGCACATCCGGTTGGGGATAAAAGGGGCCACCTCCCTACATTCAGGGAGCTAGAGTCGGGAGTGGGAGCAGGATGAAGCTCCCATGAAGAGAGAAAAGGTGGACCACGGACAGTGAAAGGACCGAGGAAGGGTGTTGTGGTGCAAGAGCACTGTGCTGTGTGCGAGACTGGTGTTTGGGGACACTTGTTTAAATAAAAGCGTGTGTTATTATGAAGAGTTGGTGTCCGTGTGGTTGTGTCTGGGCTGAACCCCTCTCAATAGAGATGTACATAATGTTAGGTAGGAACCAATCATTGGGAGAGCAGGTGTTGCAGGCTCTCGGTTGGGCTGCATTTATGGCTGCTCATGTCCTTATTTCAGAAGAGGTGTGTTTGGCTTGCTAGAGGTAAGATGGGCTTGTGGAGCTCCGTTTATTTATTTATTCATTTTTTTCTTTAAAAATATTTTTTTTATTTTAGCATTGAAGTGATTGTTTGTATTGTTTCCCCTCTCTTTTAGAAAAAAAAGTTGAATAGAAGAACCCCAGAATGTTACAATTGTTTTCTTTTTTTTCCCTTTGTTCTCTCAGATATTGCTATTTGTTTGTATAGTCTTAAAGTGTATATTGAGTGTAGTTAGCTCTCTATGTAAAACACTATGTAACTTTTATTTTAATATTTTTGTAGTACTTAAACAATTTTAATGTCTACTAGCTAATTTATTTTGTGTTAAGCTTATTTCAGCAGGCGTGTATTTGGCTTGCTAGAGAAAAAAAAAGTTGAATAGAAGCACCCTAGAAAGTTGTGAAAGAGCCTCGTTTCATGTTACAATTACTTTCTTTTTTTTTCCCTTTGCGCTCTCAGAGTAGTACACTTGGCTTGCGGGAGTAAATAAAGTGGTTGAGATTCTTAAAAGCTTAACTAGCGTGTGGTCTTTTACTGTCTGCTGAGGAAAGAAGAAAGGAGGATGAAAAAAGGTTACCCCATAGTATGATGTCACCACCATAATACTTCATCGTAGGGATGATATTATGAGGTGTAGTCAAGCTAAAGTTAAAAAAAGGGATTTATCAGAAAATGGAACGAACCTTCTGTGGTGTAGCGGGTCCACAGCTCACGTCAAAAAGGCCACTAAATAATCGCTGCACTCACGGCTTAGCAAGGGGGCGTGGTGTGTGTGGCCAAACGGTTCCCAGGGAGTTTGTGATGCGGGCGGTTCTCACTTAAGTGCACAGGTGAGGAGTCGTCCACATCTGTAGTTGTTCCCGCAAGCTGCTGATTGCCACAGCTGATCCATGTCCCCGTGATATATAGAAGCACGAGGTGGCTAGTAGGGAGGAAAAAAAGAAAAGAAATAGACGGAGGTTGCAGGGAAGAAGGCGTCAGGAAACAGGGAGAGGGTAGCCGATGCGAGAGAGAACGAGTGAGAGAGAGCAGGCTCGATGGAGCACAGACAGGCAGCTAGGAGGTAAGCCCCTCGCAGAGGAGTGTTCGGGCCGACACTCGGTGGGGCTGAAGAAAGTGGTCCCTCCAGCTGAGTGATCACAGAGCTGGAGTGACCGCTATTGAAGACGACTGGCCGTCGAAAGGCAGTCGTGGAGGCTTTGGGCTGGTTTAGCCCCAGCGTGAGCACACTGGCTGCTGAGGAAAGAACTCAAGTCTCGGTGTAGCCACGGATCAGAGGGCTACCTGACTAGTGTGGAAGGCAGCTGCACCTGCAGGTAGGGCGACTCCCCTGTTGCGAAGCCCGATGGGAGAAGCAGGGGAGCCGCCAGGTAGACAGAAGAAGGCACCGTGCTTTGGATTTTAAGAGATTGCTTCCAGCCATTGTTTTAACCTCGTTGTTTTAAAGGATTGTTTTTTTTCTATTGGATTTTAACCTCCATCTTTCACTCGTTTTAATGGATTATTTATTTGAAGACTTTTGAATGCTGTGACAGATAGGGGGCGCTATCGCTCCCTTAAACCCTCGGATCAGACGGCAGACACCAGATAAAAGTCCAAAATGTTGACATTTTATTATAATAATGTGCACCAAGCACCCTCCACTCCACAATACTCATAAATAAACCAATACAATACACATTAAACAATCCTCCACTCCCAGACGCGTTGCCACCCTTCCACCCGACTCAGCTCGCCCATCTGGGATCTCCCACAGTCTTTTATATTCCTTGACTAGGAAGTGTTTCTCTTCTCACTCTCCATGTGACTGGCAACACTTCCGGGTAGGACCAAAACTCCTTTTTTCTTCAACCCGGAAGTACATCATTTCTTCTGTCCACGTGACTGGGACGTACTTCCGGGGTGTAGGGAAAATAGTCCTTGATCCTCCCTGCAGCATCCTCTGGTGCCCCCCATGGTATCCAGCACAGTGGCGTAGCTCGAGTTCGCGCCACTCGGGACGGGGCGGGGCTTCAACTTGCTGCCCTTCAACGTATCTGAATATGTTAACCTATTTAAATAGAAAATTAAAATGACATATAGAGAAAAATGAAGATACATTTTGCATAGATTTATTTACATACAGAGAAACAGCAATATTTTTTTCACATATAATTATTTATAAGCATCAACTAGACAAGAATAAGCCGTGTTCCGATTATTAGTTTAATATAATTACGCTGTGAAAACCAGAACCGTTGTGGTGTACAAGTGATAGGTGGGGATGAGCAAATACGCATTCGGATTGATAACGAAACAAAATTATACATTGTGAATTAGTTGTTTATCTTCCTAGAAATTATTATCAGTGTAATGTTTCTGTTTATTTTTATTATTGCCTCATAAATTTCAACTGCCGTGTCTGATGCCGTCACAGAAGGACAGTCTGAAAATGATTTTGGAAGCATTTTTGGATGAAAATCAGAGAATTTGACATTTTTTCAATCATGAGTGATATTTTTTCGAACCCTGCTGCTTACATGTGAAGTGTTCTGAGCCTTTTGGCCAATAACGCCAGCCCCAAAAATGTGCCGCCTGGGGCGGACCACCCCTAGCTATGCCACTGATCCAGCAGGGTTGTGAATAAACACTCCATCTTTTTGCACCATCTCCTTGCTTTTTTGTGCCTCACTGCCAAGCTCATCGGTGACATTACCGATGGTGTCGGGTTCAGGGCTCCCGGAAGGATGATGGGAGTGTGGAGCAAAACTGCATGTTCACACCTTCACAAAACTGATATCATTTCTCAATGGAGTCTCCACTCTTCTCAATGCACTTCCGCCACCTGCCTGGAAGTGCCGGGATTCTAGCAGAATAAAAAGTTTTGTCTTGTCCTCGCCACCAATCATGCACCACTTTCTTCACGTCGTCATCTGTTTTGAATCAATGGCCACCCAGACGCTTTTTAGCGGTCCAAAAAGAGTTGCAAATCACATGGTGCAAAATCTAGCAGATAAAGAGGGTGTGGCAATCCCTCAAACTTCAGTTTCTCCAGACAAGCCTTGGTGTTGTTAGCAGTGTGTGTGTCATTGTCTTTCAGCACAAGGACTCCTTGAGACAGCAGTCCCGCCGCTTGGATTGAAAAGCAGGCTTCACATTGGTCTTCAGCAAGTCCCAGTAACTTTCACTAGTGACTGTAGTACCCCTTGGCATGAAGTGTTCCACAATAACTCGAGTGGACGAGAGGTGGTGAACTAAATGATGGGTACTGGCCAGGGGTCCCAGGAGCATAGTGGCCCACAATGTTTCTGATGCCTATGTATGCTTCTATTTTGCTATCAAAACAGGGGACTCAGCACACTACTTTTCCCAGGGGCCCTGAAGGTGGTGAATATTTATGAGATCCATTTTGCAGCATTTTGTTATATTTCTAATTAATGTAGACCATTTTGCAGAGATCTGTTTTCACTCTGACATTAAAGAGACACTTTCTGTTCAGCGCTAAAAAAGCCAAATCAAATCCATTGTGACTCAATGTTGTATAACCACAACATGTGAAAACCTCCAAAGGGGGTGAAAACTATTTATAAGCATTTTAAGATCAACCTCCACCCCGAAGCAAAACAGAAAAACTTGCTCTGTTCCTCTGTAATTTATATCGCACTTATAGCAATACTGTAAATACGGAATAATTACCGAAATCAAGAATTATGTGCAAAATTTAAACGCGGAGACATAAGTCCATAATGTAGCGAAGACAAAGATCGTCTAAAAGTGTATAAAATATTCAAAAATGAAGGATGGACAGCGTAAAATGCAACTGTGTCCTAGCCAGGGGGCTTTACGAATAACAATAATGTAATCGTCTTGCTTGAAGAAGGGGCCTGAGTTGCCTCGAAAGCTTGCATATTGTAATCTTTTTAGTTAGCCAGTGAAAGGTATTATTTTTTTTGACTCCTCATTGCATCCATAATGACTAGCACGGTACAACACCCTACTACTACAGCGCACGTATGGGCGATTTTGAGTATTTGGGGCTGTTGCCGAAGTCTCATTACTTTTTCCTCCCATTTTTATATTCAATGTGACATTTTCAGTTTAAATAGAACAAGCTCTTTCCCAGTTTTTGCTTGACCTCTGGGCCAAGTGACCAACCTTCTGCACATTGCGTTATGCTTTCACGCCACTCTTTCCTTTACAGTCCTGTTTAATAAAAAGCCAAGAGAATCACAGGACCCGCCTGAGCGATCCCCTTGTGTCACATTCACATTAATGCACACTTACACATCAGAGCTGCGGAGAAACCTTCTGGTACTCTGATAACATACTGTGTAACATATAATTTGGCTCAGAATGATAAAGGAGAAAAATTGTTATCACCCATTGACACTTCAGAACATTCACCCATCTTTTAACTGATACAGCTTCAAACCGGAGCTGATGGCTATCCCCATAAACACTCGACAAGCGGTCATGAAGCAAGCTGCGCAGTAAGATGCTCCTTCTTGGAAGATCACACACAACACAGCAAGAGGTCACCAAATTCCCTAAACACCCCTCATTAACAGAATATGAGGAGATGTGGTAGAAATGCATCTACGTGTGTGGCTGTTGAAAATCTAGCCTGACAAAAGACTGTAAAAATCATGTCAGGAAAATGACCAAATAACAATCGTATTTAAACGCTAGGGCTGAATAACGTGATTTTTTTAAAGGGTCCAGTCAAAAATGATCTGTTTAATGCATCCCACGGTGTTTTTGATATTAAGGTCCTGTCTATGAATAAGGCATGAGAAAATATTGATATTAAAAAAAAAATTAAAAAACAGGCGGCTTTTATTGTGGAGTGTATAATATAGTCAAAGAAAATAAACTATGGCATAAATAAAGCTATAAAACTTGGTATAAATAAGATTATACTTCTGCTAAAGCTATGAAAAAACCTGCATAGTGACATGTATGTCTTCTCATTTAGTACTGTATTAATCATAATTCCAAAATGGTGCTTAAATTATATTGGTGGTGTCCTTTAAAATTACTAAGCAAGCTATGGTAATATTTAATTCAAGTCAGTCAGTCAGCCATTTTCCAACCCACTGTATCCTAACACAGGATCACGGGGGTCTGCTGGAGCCAATCCCAGCTAACACAATGCATAAGGCAGGAACAAACCCCGGGCAGGGTGCCAGCCCACCGCAGGGCACACACACACACACACAAACATCCACACACTAAGCACACACTAGGGAAAATTTAGGATTGCCAATGCACCTAACCTGCATGTCTTTGGACTGTTGGAGGAAACCGGAGCACCCGGAGGAAACCCACGCAGACACGGGGAGAACATGCAAACTCCACGCAGGGAGGACCCGGGAAGCGGACCCAGGTCTCCTTACTGTGAGGCAGCAGTGCTACCACTGCGCCACCCTGCAGCTCTTTTAATTCAAGTATGACTTCACATTAAACTATAGTACCATTTATTTTAGTGTTTGCGCCCTTCACTAACTACTGGGTCAGAGTACTTGCTCATGTGTACAGTGTAGCCAAGTGCAGGAATTGACAAGTCGTAGGAAAAAAGAAAAAGTTGGGACACCACCTGGGTCATCCCCATTTAATACCACAGTACAAAACAAATGCCTTAAGGCAATAAAGTAAATGGCCTCTCGGGTACAACTACAAAGTAACAGGCTCTTGGCCGTTGATGTAACGCTCGTTCACTGGAGCTCTATCCATCTGGCGGGTCTCACTTAGTGGAAATGACACCTCCTTCCAAGCAGCTGGACTTCTTATAATACACAAACTGGAAGGGATTTGGGCTAAGTGCCCTAACTGGGTGGGTTTACTGGTGCGGACTCATTTTAAAGTCACAGTCTCGATCCACTGGACTAATTCCCTTCATAGTTTTAAACACTTCAGTCAGGTCTCCTCTTAGTATTCATTTGCTTAAACTGTAAAGGGTCGGCTCTTTTAATCTTTCTTCATAATTCATCCCCTGTAGCCCTGGAATCAGCCTAGTCACTTTTCATTGGATTTTTTCTAGTGCTGTTAGGTCCTTTTTGTAGCCTGGAGACCAAAACTGCACACAGGACTCCAGAAGAGGCCTCACCAGTGTGCTATAAAGCTTGAGCAGAACCTCCTGTGACTTGTACTCCACACATCAAGGCACTATATAACTTAACATTCTGTTTGCCTTTTTAATGGCTTCTAAACAATGCCTGGCAATTCATAGTGTTGAGTCCACTATGACTCCTAAATCCTTCTCATAAAGAGTACAGTGGAACCTCGGTTCACGAACGTCTCGGTACACGTACAAATCGGTTTACAACCAAAAAGTTTGCCAAACTTTTACCTCGGTTCATGACCACACACTCGGTATACGAACAAGCCAGTTTCCCTTTTGGTTTGTACATGTTCAGTGACTCCCTGTGCATTTCCTGTGCAGCAAGCAAGAGAGAGAGAGAGTGCGACACACACACAAGAGAGAGTGCGACACACACAGTCAGCGCGAGAGAGAGAGCTGGACGCATAAAGTAGGAAAGCAGTTAAAGAATGCACTGGGCTTGATTTTGTTTTCACTTCTGTTTACAGAGATTGGTTCGTAGCATGCATTGTTGCAATGTTACTTTTCTTGGTAGTTTATTAAATTACGGATTTTTTCCCTGTGCTTAAAACTCATTAAAAGAAAGTGTTTTTAGCCAGCGGTTGGTAGCGCTATAGCGTGAACTATTGCAATGTTAGTTTTCTCTGTTGTTCAAGGTTTATTCAGTTGTTTTTACATTTAGTTTACTATTACACTGTGCATTCTATGGATTAATTAACTATATTTGTGCTGCAAAAATTAAAAAAAATATATATTTACATACAGTTCGTATGGTCTGGAATGGATTAATTGTATTTACATACAATTCTATGGGGGAAATTGCTTCGGTTCACGACCAAATCGGTTTACGACTAGTGTTTTGGAACGACTTATGGTCGTGAACCGAGGTTCCACTGTACTTTCTTTTTTCAGACCTTCCATTATGTATTCAAACCTAACAATTTAACTTCCTATTTGTAATTCTTTACATTTACTGACATTAAATTTCATCTGCCACAAATGTGCCCAATTCTGTATGCTGTCCCTGCTCAACAGATTCCATTGCAGAGAATCCATAATGGATTCTCTGCCAATCCACATAGCTTGATATCAGCTGTAAACTTAACCACCCTGTTAATGATACATTTATTCCAATACCCAGATTCTTTGTTATGGAAACCTTACACATATGTCCTGCAGTCAACTCTTATTCTTTTATAATTGCACTCACCTGGCCAAGGCTGGAGGAAGACACAACCTTTGGACACAATGCACTCACTGCTGGGACTATGGATCCCAAATTCTCCCTGGGTTGACTGCTACTGTGCTACACTTCACCTATTAGAAGATGTCTCCTCTTTTTCTCTCTACCCCAGATGGCAAGATAGAGCAACAAGGCAAGCAAGGGGAGCAGGCAATACACTCTTAATTAGTCATTATAGATTTTAACATTCTTAAATATTCTGAATCTGCCAAAAAGCAAATCAAAATAAAAGGATGTGGCAAATAAAGTAATACAATCTGGAATGTTTCAGGACTTGTCATAAATGATGCTGACAGGCGCCCACAACCTGTCTAAGGCTTTGAGTCTCTTAAATGTAATATTGTGTCTTCTTGGTGGCTGTGTCCCCCCTTCTCTTTCTTCCTGGTTCTTCTGTTTAATAATTCTTTCACTTTAAGCTGATTCACTTTTTAAAGCTTGTCAGGGCCAAGGTGAACATCGCTACCCCCCTCTGTCCAATGTCACTTTGACAGACCATATCAGTAACATGTGAACACATGAAGATAACCAGTTTTTCGAGAGCTTCACTTTTGAGTTACAGTTCTGTAGTGTACCTGTTTTCCAAAAAAATGCTGTTAACAATTGTCTTAGCATGAAAGAAAGAAAGAAAACTAAAACACATTTTTAATATGAATAAAAATCATATTCCTTAATGGAGATAAACATTACCAACCCCAATACCTCTCTTCTCACTCAGAAGGCCGGCTTACTTTGAGGAATTGCTAGGGCTATCCTCCTGGAATTTCCTATACTAGTGCCATGTTTTCCTACGGCCCCAGTTTTAGCGTATTCTCCAAGGGGATAGGCAATCGCCAAATAGCTTGGCCATGATAAAGCGTAGAACGAGGCCAGGAATACTGGACCAGGCCTCCATATTGCCATCTGTCAGACTAGGGATGTTCTTTCAGTTAAATGGATGTCCACCAAGATCATCTCTCTCTCACAAACACTTTCTCTCTGTCTGCCTTTTTTTCTACTAGTGAGACTAGCAAAAATAGTTTAATAAATAATATTATATATATATATATATATATATATATATATATATATATATATATATATATATATATATATATATATATATATATATATATATGCGGTGGGTTGGCACCCTGCCCGGGATTGGTTCCTGCCTTGTGCCCTGTGTTGGCTGGGATTGGCTCCAGCAGACCCCTGTGACCCTGTGTTCGGATTCAGCGGGTTGGAAAATGGATGGATGGATGGATATATATATATATATATAATTTTATTATATTATTTATTAAACTATTTTTGCTAGTCTCACTAGTTGAAAAAAAAAAAATATATATATATAAATATATATATATATATATATATATATATATATATATATATATATATATATATATATTTTAATAGTAACCAGGAGACAAAATATTGTGAAAATCAAAAAAAGAGACAAAATTTGCCAAGTCAAACCGAAAGTTAAAAATCAAGTTTAAAAATTCAAGAATGAGTCAGAAACCAGGAAAAGTTTATTGAAAATAAGTTTTAAGGAGCAAAAGAACAATCAACAAAAAAGAGTTTTGAATCTACAGACTTGGATATGAAGATCTTCCACTGATAGCCTTTTAAACACATTGCTTTGTTAGCCAAAGGTTACGACTTCTGAGGACACAAATAAATAAATTAACAAAAGTGAAAAACTCTAATGGAAAAAATGTCAGATTCAGTAGCAACTACTCAAAGATAAAGAAAAACACACAAAAATAAGCAAAGAACCTATTTATATTGAGCAAGGCCCTTAACCTGAAAATTTCTCTGGGGTGCTGTCCAATGACTAACCCTGTGTTTTACCCCCAAAAATTATGTGAAAAGACAGTTTCCCCTCGGTTTTTAATACATTGTGCCAAATACCAGGCAAATAAATTAATACATAAAAAACAGACTTGGAGTTACTTCCAATCATTCCCCACAATTATACAGTAAGACCTCCCAACTCCTGGCCAAAGCTAGCTTTCTCATAGGTCCGTGTCCCTATCAGTTTCAGTAGTACCACCTGCTTTGTCCAGTGTTTGTTCGTCTACAATGGTCAAGAAAAGAAGGTAGTGTATTGTAGTAAGCAAGCATTTAAGCTGCAAGTGTCATAGAATAAAATCCCAAACCAATAAAATCTAAAGCCAGGAAATCATGCAGGGTCTAAAAAATGGGTCTGAGTAAAGTGTTAATCTTAGCTTCCGTTAATCTTAGAAATATCCATCTCAAATATTGAAATCCCGAACCTACCTTGTTTATCACTTTCATTCAATTTTTCACCAGGTCAACAAATAGTTTATGTGCTGCATTTTCTGCCCTGGAGTGACCAGTTGTTTTCAATTCAATGAGACTCTTTAGCGCAGCTGTCACCTTTGTGGGATATCCAAGCCGCATTCCCAGCTGTAGTTCCACTACTTTCAGATCACCACACATGTTCCTGTTGTGTATGCTGTAAAAGAACAGAAGGACCATGATAAAGAGTTGGGGAACCACCCTGGTGACCCAATGTAATTGGCACTGGCAATTGGAAGGTTGCCTTTTCGAATCCCGTAAAATGCCAAAAAGGGACTCTGCTTTGTTGGGCCCTTGAGCAAGACCCTTAACCTGCAACTGCTAAGCGCTTTGAGTAGTGAGAAAAGCAATATGTAAATGTAAAGAATTAAAAATTAACTAAAAGCAGCAATGCTAAAGAAAACAAGCTATAACTGTGCAAGTGTCTTTCCAGGCACAAGTTACAAAGTGAATCTGTTTCAAAATGGTGGATCTACCAGTCTTAAGTCCTTCTAGCAGGAATAGGCGGGTCATGGTGGACAGATGCCGCAAGTGACGTAAGAGGTGTTACAGCTGTCAGTCATCTGGTCTGCAGAGGAAGGAAGGGAAAAGATATTACACCACAGTGCCAACTCCTGGAAATTACAATCTCGAGAGCCCTTAAACTGTCTCTTATGTACACGTGTGTGACAATGTATTCTATGAGGAAAGCACATGATAGGAAAAATTAAAGGTGACTTTTTTGATCAGCAGGCAAAAATCCAGTAGATTCACCAAAAAGTCCATTGTGTTTATTACATAAGTTGAACATCATTTGTTTTTCAGCAGGGATCCAGCAACTAATGGGGTGCTGTGATAAGCAATAACACCTCTTTTACCACATATGGCATTCTGAGACCTCTTAAACATCCCCTTTGCCACTTTTGGGATGCTGTAGGACTTTAGGCTTCTTCTTAGTACATACTATAAGCAGTGTTTCGGTACTCTAAGCACCCCTTTACCTAACATGAGAATATGGCACTACTCTCGGCATCTCACTTACTACACCTGCTCCTGGTGTACTTCAGAACCCTAGATGCAATTAGTGAGCAAGAAGGAGGATTTACCATTAGAAAACAGAATAAAGACCCAGATGCTGTCCTGTTTGGATATCCATTTAACGGTTAGTGAATTTAGTCCAGTTAAACAAAGTTTGGTTATCCTACATCCATCCATCCATTTTCCAACCCGCTGAATCTGAACACAGGGTCACGGGGGTCTGCTGGAGCCAATCCCAGCCAACACAGGGCACAAGGCAGGAACCAATCCCGGGCAGGGTGCCAACCCACCGCGGGTTATCCTACATTGACTTACAAAAAGATGAACCTCTAGAACAGAACACAAGTCGGAGTCTCAGGTGATAGAACATCTCTAACTCTGGGCTTGAAGCTGACATTGACTGACTTATCTTGCTTCTCCCTGGTCTGTAGACATGAAACGGAACAGCATTATTACTTTGTGCCTTGCGTCCCACTGATTTATGTGTCCTCAGCACTAGCAGGCTTCAGAACTAATAATTTCACAGACAGAAGGCCCCCTTTGCCTTGTCTTCAGACAAGTAGAAATCATCTTGTGGCAAACAGCGCTCTCAATAACACCATATCTATTTAATCCTACAGTACATATACAGCCTGTCAGTTTATATAGTGACTTTCAGAAGTACTGCCATAGCATGATGATATGTATTAGTTTAATTTTTTTTAGTGTCATGGTAAAAATACATAAAGTAAATGCTGGAACTTCTGATCTAACTTAATTAAAAATGTAAATATTAATTATTCAATGGAAGAGTAGGGATGCGGGTGTCTGTTTCTTTTGTAATCTTGTCCATCAATCCATTTTCCAAGTCACTACAAAGGAGACCATCTTGGCAACTTTGGGGCACACTAAGAACCAGCCCTACATGCCAGTCCATCACGTTTGTGAATACACTCACTCACTAATTTAAAAACTATAATTAGTCTTTGAGATATAAGAGGACACCAAACCTGCAGAAAACTCCAGAGACTTTGGTCAACCAAGACTCAAACCCATGTGCCTGGCGGCTGTGCCATGATATTCAGAATGTTTTATATTTGACTATTGTTTTATTATTAATTTGGTTATTTATATTTTTATTATTGTTCTAGGAGTGCTTTGTTTTTTGTGTGATCACTGGGATTTTGTGACAGTTTGTGCACAGTCACAGTCTTGTCGTTATGGTTGCAATGGCTTTTGCTGATCTGCACATTTCAGCTTTATAAGATGGCAAGGCACAGTATTCTACATCCCAGTGGACACAGTATTTTGCATGCAGGAGGGCACAGTATTCTGCATCCAAGAGGACACAATATTCTACATTCAAGTGGGCATAGTATTCTGCATCCAAGCTTGCAGATCCAATTTAAAGATGAATGTTATACTTGGGGCGGCACGGTGGCCCAGTGGGTAGCGCTGCTGGGGAGACCTGGGGACCCGGGTTCGCTTCTCAGGTCCTCCATGCGTGGAGTTTGCATGTTCTCTCCGTGTCTGCGTGGGTTTCCTCCCACAGTCTAAAGACATGCAGGTTAGGTGGATTGGCGATTCTAAATTGGCCCTAGTGTGTGCTTGGTGTTTGTGTGTGTTTGTGTGTATCCTGCGGTGGGTTGGCACCCTGCCCAGGATTGGTTCCTGCCTTGTGCCCTGTGTTGGTTGGGATTGGCTCCAGCAGACCCCCGTGACCCTGTGTTCGGATTCAGCGGGTTGGAAAATGGATGGATGGATGGATGTTATACTTGGGGCGGCACGGTGGCCCAGTGGGTAGCGCTGCTGGGGAGACCTGGGGACCCGGGTTCGCTTCTCAGGTCCTCCATGCGTGGAGTTTGCATGTTCTCTCCGTGTCTGCGTGGGTTTCCTCCCACAGTCTAAAGACATGCAGGTTAGGTGGATTGGCGATTCTAAATTGGCCCTAGTGTGTGTTTGTGTGTGTCCTGCGGTGGGTTGGCACCCTGCCCAGGATTGGTTCCTGCCTTGTGCCCTGTGTTGGCTGGGATTGGCTCCAGCAGACCCCCGTGACCCTGTGTTCGGATTCAGCGGGTTGGAAAATGGATGGATGGATGTTATACTTGGAATAAGTTAGGGGCGAATACAGTATCTAAAAAAAGTATTCACTCTTTTTTTTTTTTTACATTTTATTGTTATACAACATTGAATCTGAGTAGATTTAATTAGATTTTGCTTTAATGACATGTATCAACAGAAAAAATGAAAACAGATCTATGCAAAGTCTAAATTAATCACAAGTATTAAGCACCAAAGTAATTACCCCTAAATCCTCACTGTTGCAGCCAGTTTGTTTTAGAAATCAAAGAATTAGTTCAATACTACTCACCTATCTGGGGTTTCAATTGTAGTCTTAATGTCCCTGTATATAGAAGTGGCACTAAAGAGTCTCATTACATTGTGGGACATCTGGTATTGTGTCCTAACCTACACAATGAAGACAAAAGAACACTCCAAGAAACTCCATGAAAAGCACACGTCAGAGGATGGAGACAAGAAAATATCCATGTCACAGAATATCCAGTCAAATCAGTCATTAAGAAACAGAGAGTATGGCATGGCTGTAAATCTGACTAGAGCAGACCAACCATAAAAAAATGAAGAAGACTTTTAAGGGGGGCCACCAGACCTAAGAGGCCTCTTAAGGAGTGGCTGAGATTAGAGAGACTGTGTAGAGAACAACTGTTGCCCAGATGCTTCAGCAGATGCAGCTTTTTGGGGGAGTGGTTAAGAGAAAAAATAGCCAGAACTTCTCAGTTGGAGTTTGCCAGAGGACTCATGGGATACTCTAAAGTCAGCTGGAAGGAGATCCTATGGTCTGATCAGAGCAAAACTGAGCTTTTTTGCCATCAGATTAAACCCGCTTATCATCAATGCACCATCCTCAGTGTGAAGTATGGTGGCGACAGCATCATGATGTAGGGATGCTTCTCTGCAGCAAATGTTGGAAGGCTGGTAATGGTGGAGGAGAAAATGAATGCAAAATATGGGGAAAATCTGGAGGAAAACCTGATGCATTCTGTAAGAAACCTGTACCTTGGGAGAAGACTTGTTGTCCAGCAAGACAACGACCCCAAGCATCAAGCCAGAGCTACATAGGAATGAATTCCAAACAATAATGTGAATGTCCTGGAGTGGCCAAGTCAGAGTCCAGATCTCAATCCAGTTAAGAATTTGTTGCTGAGCTTTAAAATGGCTGACAATCCCCATGATACCTGACAGAGCTTCAGCAGTTTTACAAAG
The DNA here is from genome assembly GCF_900747795.2 of Erpetoichthys calabaricus. NCBI lineage: Eukaryota > Metazoa > Chordata > Cladistia > Polypteriformes > Polypteridae > Erpetoichthys > Erpetoichthys calabaricus. The sequence continues at coordinate 17,223,990 of NC_041397.2, forward strand.
ACGAAAGGGGGGGATTGGGGGGATAAATGGAGGAACTGAGATGTGAAAAACTGATAGAAACCTGTGCACACACACTCAGGGTAGTCATGGCTCCCAGAGGTGCATCGACTACATACCGACTTAAGGGGGTGAATACGTATGCAATCAATTATTTTGTGTTTTATACTTGCAATTAATTTAGACCATTTTGCAGAGACCTGTTTTTACTACAACATTAAACAATTTACATTCAGCATCCTCTGTGATTCAATGTTTTCAATGTGAAAACTTCCAAGGGGGTGTACATTCTTTTAGGATATGAGAAGGAATGCCGGAGTATGAAGAGAACATCCTGCTCTCTGTGAGGCAGCAGTGCTAACTGCTATTTCAACGTTCCATCTAATAAACAATAATATCCAAAGTTTTAAATTTGACATAATTTTGTGATTCCCTTTATCGAAATCTTTCCTGAAGACGGAGCCTGAGTTGCCCCGAAAGCTTGTATACTGTTCGCCAATAAAAGGCGTCATTTTGCTTGACTTCTCACTACATTCATAATGACTAACACAATACAACACCCTACTACTATAGAAATATTAAGTAGAAAAAATCATAATTAACATTTAAAATGCAAACCCTGGCATATTTTAATGAGTCGTGCGGATAAAATAAATGACCTTGAATGACAAAGGGATTTACACGTATTAAGGCTGATTCTGTATAGAAATGTGGGGTTTTTATATCTTTTAACACCACCGTCTCTAATTTAAAATCCAGTTTATGATCAAAGCCTTTCTGCTTTCAGAAACAATGCAGACGAACTGTGGCAACCTTCAACAATTTTGCGTTTTATGATTTTCATCAGACTTCATCATAAAAAACGGTTAAAACACCTGCTTACAAATCCAGGGTTTTGTTAATTGTCCGCAATAAACAGAAATGGTGGTATTTCTATTATTTATAACAGGCATTCTCTTTGTTTTGATCAAGGCACTGTTTTGCTCCTCATGGTACATATGACCATAGCACACAAATTTATTTTTAATGCTGGAATTTCCCATCTGTCATGCATCATTGAAAGTGCTTTTCATGTGCCCAAAAAACCCATTTGACTTGATGTATGACTCGATGCAAGTTTGCATATGCAGCACGAGGGAGGCTTGATGGATGGCTATGTTACCTCTGTGTGCGTCTCGGTGTTATGCCTATAAACAGACTGAAGTGATGCACAGCACTCTTGGTAAACACAGTCAGAAATCAGAAAATGGGGTCCAGAAATTACCCATACCAAACAGACAAAATTAGCCTGACTGTATTAGAAGCATTTTCTTGTGTCATTTTTTAATGGAAACCAGAAATAAATGTGATTATTCACTTGAAATGCATATAGGAACAATACCACAGCTTACACAAAATCTTGCAGAATCATTCAGAAGAAATAACATAAGAAATTTGACAAATGAGACAATGGAACATACAGTCCATCAAACTTATTTGTTTTGGTGATAGCTAAACCATCTCATTGAATACCCAATAAGAGATCCACATGCATCTGAATATTCTGCACATAGACTTAGGTGGTCCATTAGTTGTCTCCCACCAAGGGTATCAGACATGGCTCACTGGAGTAAGACCCAAAGGCAGGCCCAGGACCCACTGGAGTGACTGCATCTCTCAAATGCCTGGGGACATCAGGCAGTTCTCCCTGATGGGGCTGAAGAAACTTGCTAAAGATTTGGTGATCAGGTCCTTCTAGCTTACAATGTTGTTACTGTGACTGTCACCAGGAAAAACAGATTCAAATTTGTATTTTTATTTTCCTGAAGTGAAAAAAGTAGAAGATAGCACTTCAAATGTACTAAAGATAACATAATATAACCTACCATGATATTCTCTGTCTCGCTTAACCCAGCTTATTAGTAGCACTGGGCTCTAGGCAGGAAACAGCCCTGGAAAGGCCACCAGTCCATCCCAGGATCAAGTCACACACAGACATAACCTCAATTAGAATCACCAGTCAACGTGACAAGCACAACTTTGGGGGTGTGGGACATGGGATAAATGCACAAGCACTGCACAAACAAAAACAAGACGGGGATTTGTAAGGTGGAATTGAAAATATCTCCCAAAAATGAAGTTATGGCCTTGAAGTGTGGAGAACATTAGATTAGAGTAGAGAAAATATGCTTTATTTCGTTCCCAGGCGGAAATTAAAACTTTATAGAAGCTCAAGAAAACAAAAAATTGTATATATACTAGGGGGCTTCGCCCACTGCTCACTTTGCTCGCCAACCATACCCTTACCCCACCCCATCCTCCCCCGGCCTGCGCTACACGCCAGCCAATTCACGTCTCTGCTGCTAGCGTTGTGAAGAGGTGGGCTGAACGCACCCCAAAGAGACGCGGTTGCTCCTCCGAAACCCCCTCTTAAATGTTGATACAATGGGAAACAAATATTTTTTTTACCTCCTCTTTGCTTGATCAGCTGATGGCTTGCTGCTGCTGCTGCCGTGCCGCGTGATCTGCATCTTGCGCAGTGCTTCGAACATTTAAAAGCCTGTACAGCAGCTGTCCTTTTGTCTCAATGCCTTGTCTCTCTTCTCCCCCAGACATCATCTTCTCCGAATTGCAACACAAACACTGACTTAATCAGTTTTAACTTGAAAAGATGCTGATGGAAGAAGAGAAGAAGCGGGCCGCTAGTGTGGAGAAAACAAGAACTACTCAGGAATCAGCAAGCGCATCAACCTCTGAGCAAATGAATGCTAAATGTACAGAGAAAGAGTATAAAAACTATGAATGCTCAAGTCAAGTGTATTCACCGCATGTTATCGTGTAGTACACCGTTACTGATATCGCATCAGTGAAACGCTTGGGACAACTAATATGTTCCGATGGTCGATTGTTAATTTAGTTACTTTTAGCTAGAAATGAAGCATATTAGAAAGGAAATGCTTTGACAAAAGAAAAAGGTTTGGGACAGCCAGCCGTATACTTGAATAAGGGTGCAAAGAAGTGAAAATTGGTAGTACAGTTGTGTACAGGTTGAGTCCAAAACAGAACTGAGTTCACAAGCAAATGTTGTCTGGCTTTTAAGTCAGGTTGGAGGAAGTGATGTCAATGGGGCTGGGACCGGAAGTGACGTCATCGGGCCTGGACCAGGAAGTGGCGTCATCGGGGACGGAAACAGAGAGTGAAGTCATCTGGGCCAGAACAGGAAGTTACATCATCGGGCCCAGGCACAATTTCCCCTGCTTGGTCTGCAGGAATAAAAGAGAGAGGTTTGCTGCACCACGCCACCCCCTGGCCTGGCATGGAATTACCTTCTCTTGGTCCTTCTAGTTGCCTCCCCACGTGCATGACACATGTTAATTTTAAAGTCCCAAGCCGCCATTTTACATACTGTTACAACAATTTCTGTCTTGTCTATTTTTTGTATACCCCAGAATTTTATCAAATTCTCAAATCTGACACACCTGAACATTTACCTTGTGAATTTTAATGATCTAATAAAGTCAATTGTACCTGCTTGTTATTTCAGTTAAAGAACATTTTGATTACAGAATTGTCAGTTTACGAGCTCTAAGACATATACTGTTCAAAATAAATTTCGGGAACGCTTGAATCACACATCGGATCTCGATGAACAAAATATTCCAGTGGAAAAACTTTACTGAATAATACTGTGTAATTCATTGAGAGCAAAATGACGTAACAACAGGCAAATGAAACCGAAATTACCAACCCATTGAGGGCTGTATTCAACATCACACCAAAAATCAAAGTCAAAAATTAAATCACAGGCTGATCCAACTTGCGTGAATTTCATCACGACAACTCCTAATGTGACTCAGTAGTGTGTATGGCCCCCACGTGCCTGTACGTACTCCCAACAACATCTGGGCCTGTTACTGATGAGATGGTGGCTGTTATCATGGGGGATCTCCTCCCATCAGGGCATCAGTGAGCACCTGGACAGTCTGTGGTGCTACTTGGCAGTGTCAGATGTACACATACATAATGTCCCGGAGGTTCTCAATTGGATTCAAATCTGAAGAACGTGAAGGGCAGTCAGATGCATCAATGTCTTTGTCATCCAGGATCTGTCTACACACACTGACCACATGAGGCCAGGCATCATCCTGCACCAGGAGGATCCCAGGGCCCATTGCACCAGTGTAAGGTCTGCCAGTGTCTCTGAGGATTTCATCCCGGTACCTAACATCAGTCTGGGTACCATTGCCTAGCATGTGGAGGTCTGTGCAACCCACCAAGGATTTGCCTTCCCAGATCTTCACTGATCCACTGTCAAACTGGTCATTCTGAATGATTTTACAGGCTGAATAACATTCACCATGGTTTCTCCAGACTCTTTCATTGCGCATTGTGCTCTCATCTGTGAATAGAACCGTCCGCAGATACTAGAGTTGACAATCGTGGTATTCTCTGGTGAATACAAATCAAGCTGCATGGTGATGAACTGTGAGCACAGGTCGCACTAGAGGACATCAGGCCACCCTCATGGAGTCTGTTTCCGCCAGTTTGGTCAGAAACATGCACACCAATAGCCAGCTGGAGGTCATTTTGTAGGGCTCTGGCAGTGCTTCTCCTGTTCCTCCTCACACAAAGGAGCAGATATCAGTCCTGCTTTTGGTTTGATGCCCTTTTGTGACCCTGTTCAGCTCTCTGTGTATAATGGCCTGTCTCCTGGTATTTCCTCCATGCCCTTGAGACTGTGCTGGGAGATAAGGCAAACCTTCTTGCGACGGCACATGTGGATGTGCCATCCTGGAGGGCTTGGACTACCTGTGCAACCTGAATCAGCTGCAGGTCTCACCTCACGCTATCAGTAGTGACAAGGACACTAGCAAAATGCAAAACTAGAGAAGAATCAGTCAGGAAGGATAAGGACAGAGCAATTATCTGTGTCCACCTCCTGCACGACTATTCCCTTTTTAGGAAGGTGTCTTGCTGTTGCCTCTCCAGTACATCAGTTGTCACTTTGATTTGCACCAAAGCAGGTGAAGCTGATTCACAATCGCTTCTGCTTCCAAACTGGACAGATTGATATCCCTGAAGCTTAACTGACTTGGTGCTAGACTGGTTTAGTTTAGTCTTAGTATTTATTTATTTATATAGCACATTAAAACAACTAGAAGTTGACCAAAATGCTTTACATAGAAAAAGGTAACAATTTGAAAAAAAAAGCCAGATAAAGAATTATTAACCCTTAAACTGCCACATACTTAAGGGGGTTAATGCATCCCCAGATGCCAAATACTTTTTTGCTGCACTTTTTAAGGAAAAAGTGAAATTTTAATGGAACACATATTTTTCTCATGCAAAGAGCATCACAATTACTCCAACACTGGTCATTTTACACATTGCAATGAACTGTTTAAATTTATAAAAAAGAAACTACTGCAACAATCTATTATTATACTTACAAGGTGCCACTGATGTCATGGATGAAATTCAGTAAATCACCGAGCCAACTACACTTGAAATGGCTGCACATAAGCACACAGAGGTAGACGCTGATGCTCGCAGGCTCATCTAGTGCAGCAGCTGAATCCCAGGGACAGTGACGCTGATTCGCTAGGGGGCAGCAGTGGTCATGGGCTGGCTGCTCAATGAATGTACGGCGTGGACTGATCAGCTCCAATGTGCTCGCAAATTGCACTGGGAACTGACTATAGCCGGCTGCGGCGTTCAATGAATGTACATCGCCGAATATACTCTACTCCGGCGTTCTGGCAAATTGCACTGGGAACCGACTATAGCCAGCTGTGGCGTTCAATGAATGTACGTCGCTGAATATACTTGACTCTGGTGTGCTGGTAAATTGCACTGGGAACAGACTATAGCTGGCTGCGGCGTTCAATGAATGTACGTCGCCGAATATACTCTACTCCGGCGTTCTGGCAAATTGCACTGGGAACCGACTATAGCTGGCTGCGGCGTTCAATGAATGTATGTCGCCGAATATACTCGACTCCGGCGTGCTGGCAAATTGCACTGGGAACCGACTATAGCCGGCTGCTGCGTTCAATGAATGTACGTCGCCGAATATACTCTACTCCGGCGTTCTGGCAAATTGCACTGGGAACCGACTATAGCTGGCTGCGGCGTTCAATGAATGTACGTCGCCGAATATACTTCACTCCGGCGTGCTGGCAAATTGCACTGGGAACCGACTATAGCCGGCTGCTGCGTTCAATGAATGTACGTCGCCGAATATACTTGACTCCGGCGTGCTGGCAAATTGCACTGGGAACTGACTATAGCCGGCTGCTGCGTTCAATGAATGTACGTCGCCGAATATACTCTACTCCGGCGTGCTGGCAAATTGCACTGGGAACCGACTATAGCTGGCTGCGGCGTTCAATAATGTACGTCGCCGAATATGCTTGACTCCGGCGTGCTGGCAAATTGCACTGGGAACCGACTATAGCGGCTGCGGCGTTCAATGAATGTACGTCGCTGAATATACTTGACTCCGGCGTGCTGGTAAATTGCACTGGGAACCGACTATAGCCGGTCGCAGAATATGCTTGACTCCGGCATGCTGGCAAATTGCACTGGGAACCGACTATAGGCGGCTGCGGCGTTCAATGAATGTACGTCGCAGAATATGCTTGACTCCGGCATGCTGGCAAATTGCACTGGGAACCGACTATACTTGACTCTGGTGTGCTGGTAAATTGCACTGGGAACCGACTATAGCCGGCTGCGGCGTTCAATGAATGTATGTCACTGAATATACTTGACTCCGGTATGCTGGTAAATTGCACTGGGAACTGACTATAGCCGGCTGCGGCGTTCAATGAATGTAAGTCGCTGAATATACTCAACTCCGGTGTACTGGCAAATTGCACTGGGAACTGACTATAGCCAGTTCCGGCGGTTTAAGGGTTAAAAAGAAACCCAAAAGGGAAACATTATGCATACATGAACATCCATATTCCAACACACAAACATTAAATAACTTACAGTATATAAAATTATGCAAAATAGAAATGCATACATAAGATGAACTCCGTATAAAAATATAAATAGAAAGATTTAACCACTCAAACTCACAAGCTAAAAGCAAGTTAATAAAAGTGCTTTTTAGCAAAAACATAAAACTGTGAAGTGTGGGAGCCGACCTTATTATGAGGGGCAGACCGTTCCACAATTTAGGACCAGGCACCTGGGGACACTAAACAATAGCTGATCTGAAGACCTCAGCTGTCTGGCTGACGGACATGGAACAATAAGATCAGCTAAGTATGACCCGTGTAGGGCTTTAAAAACAAACACTAAAATCTTAACATTCACCCTGTAACTAACCAATGAGAGCCAATGAAGAGAGGCCAACACCGGAGCGATATGATGCGTTTATTTTGCTGCTGGTCAGAACTCTAGGAGCTGCATTCTGCACCATTTACAGGAGAGACAGTGTCGTACGGGATACCCCAACATAGAGGGCATTGCAATAATCCAAACGAGGCGTTACAAAAGCGTGAATGAGCATGACAAAGACGGCTTAGCTTTATTGGTCGCCATGAGGCAGAAAAAAATCCTCTTTACCATAGCATTTATCTGTTTGTTGAATTTCAAATTTGAATCCAAGATCACCCCTAGATGTTTAGCACATGGCTTTAAGTACTGGACAAGTGGACTCAATGTGCGAATGATGTTTCATGTAACAATAGGTTGATTAAATAGAATGACTTCAGTTTTTGACTCATTTAACTGCAGGATGTTAATTGCCATCCAGTGTTTTATATCATCTAAGCAGTTAAAAAGCTTTGTCACAGAATCAATTTCACCTGATTGCAACGGGAAGTACAGTAAATTTGGGAATCATCAGAGTAGCAATGATAGGGGATGTTATACTTGTTTAGTATAGAGAAGAATGGTAATATATATATAAAGAGAAGAGGACTGGATGTAAAACAGGTACCCCACAAGTTAACGAAGCCGTTTAGACTGGGACGATTATGTGTTCCTTTTATTTTGTGTACAGTCAGTGTAATTAGAAACTTGGTCACAAAGTTTAAGAGCCACTATCTAAATAATTCCAAAATAAAAGCACACAAATTACTGCAAAAACACACTTTTCCAACAGCATTACAGTAACTGATTAGTCAATGAAACTGTGTGCTTTTATTATAAACACAATGCACCGTAAACATCAATACAAAATCACTTTTGCTTTTCTGTAGGTGGACAAATCCTGACAATATTTCGGTGGCAATTGTGATAAGAAGCAAAAACAAATGTGAAAGTACACACAGCGTGATGCTTTCCTGTCTTTTTAGGTTCACACAATGAGATGGTAGGACTTCCCTTTTATAGATCACAGCAAGCATCATCACAAGTCATTTTACAGCCGACAACAATATGAAACAGCATAATGTACACGAAAAATGAACTTATATAGCTCAGTTGTATAGGGTAGTATATATTAGCTTTGTCATTTGCATATAAGGCTTTCCAGACTGCAGTTATGAGGAGCTGGAGACTTGCAGCCGTGCAGCAATAAGTCATTGAAGTAAAGAATTGATTATGCAGAGTTCTTTGCTGCAAAGGCAATCCATTTGTGAGGTACGTTGTATTCAATTGTATAATAAAAAAGCATTTTACATGCCAAGGTTTGAGAAAAAAAATACCGATTTATGGATTTTTTTAAGAAAGAAAAGAATTTCTCAAAAAAAATACATTACAGTAGAATTTCCAGAACAAATTCATGGCAATGATTTTCATTAAGCGGTATATCATACATCTGCCTGAACTGGCAGAAAAATTAAATAGATAATAGCGGGCATTTTTGAATACCTTTTGTTCTATATTTGAATGAGGGATGATGAATCACTGGCACGTACCAAAGAGCTTGTAAAAAATATAAAAACTGACTAACATCTTCAACCAAATCAGTTTCATACTTTGGCTCAATTAAAAACAAAAATACGAACCCCAAATCAGGAAAAGTGGGAACGGTATGGAAAATGCAAATAAAAAAGAAACGGCAGTTAAATTTACTTTGACTTTTATTTCACTGCAGTATGAACCCAAGATATTTCAACTTCATTTCATTTGTTAATATTCTGTGGCGGACGGCTGGGGAGCCTGCGCAGCCGGGACACCTGGAAGGTGGAAGGACTGGGAGAGGAACAATACTCTCCGCCAGGACACGAGAGGGCAGCCGCCCTGGTTGGCATGGGAGCCTCAGGATCGGAGCGTAGAAGCTCAACCCTGTTGGGGCCCGTGGCCACTGCCAGACGGTGCCCGGGTAGTCCTGGAGACTTGGGCTGCAGCACTTCCGCCACAACAGGAAGTGCTGCCAGAACAGGAAGCAGGTACACCAAATATGGTGCTTCCGGGTGCCCATGCAGCACTTCCACCACACCAGGAAGGTCATCAGGGAGCACCTGGAGCATATCTGGGTGAGTTAATAAAGGTGCCTCCTCACTCCAGTCGTGGAGCCGGAGTCTGGTGGCAGAGGACAGAGCTTGTGAGAGAGGAGTAGAGGTGGCAGAAGAAAAGACAGAGAAGTAAATGGACTGAGCTGTGTTTATTGGGGTTTGTGCACTGTGTGTGTTGTGAAGAGAAAAATAAATAGCATGTATTTGGACTTCTGGGTGTCTCAGTGTCTGTCTGTGTCCAGGCATCTATCACAATTCATACATTCCTACATTTCAAGCCTGCAACACATTCCAAAAAAAAAAAGTTGGGATGGTAAAGCGTTCACCACTTTGTAATATCGCCATTCCTTCTCACAACGCTTAAAAGACTTTTTGGCCCTGAGGATACCAAACGATGAACCCTTTTGTGTCATTCTTCCTGCGAATACGTCTTAAGGTATGCAACAGTACGGGGGTGTCGTCAAAATTCTCCACACATTCTCTGCTGGGGACAGGTGAGGACAGTACTTGGACCCTCTTCTTCCTCAGCCATGCCTTTGTCATGTGTGTAGAATGTGCAGAGCCGTAGCATGGGCAGTGCGAACTGTGCACACGTACCAGGCGCCAATCTTCAAAGGACGCCGATCGACATCATGGTTGTTTCGGGTTAAAAAGAAGAAAAAAAAAATTATAAAAACATTAAAGTAAAACTTTTGAAAATTAGTAACACTTTATTATAGATTTTTCCCTTTAATTTTTCTGATTCACTTTTTATGATTTTGTAAACAACTTCTGTTTATAAAATCTGTTTATATTGTCTTTTACAATCACAGCCGAATTAGATAGATAGATAGATAGATAGATAGATAGATAGATAGATAGATAGATAGATAGATAGATAGATAGATAGATAGATAGATAGATAGATAGATAGATAGATAGATAGATAGATAGATAGATAGATAGATAGATAGATAGATAGATACTTTATTAATCCCAAGGGGAAATTCACATATTCCAGCAGCAGCATACTGATAAAGAAAATATTAAATTAAAGAGTGCTAACAATGCAGGTATACAGACAGACAATAACTTTGAAAAATGTTAACGTTTGGAAATAAAAGTGCAACTCTAAGTAAAATAAGAATGAGAATGACGCACTGCTTGAGAACTGCCATGCCACTAATATGGAAACGCATAACTGAGCAAGGCGGCATAGTGGCACAGTGGGTAGCGCTGCTGCCTCGCAGTTGGGAGACCTGGGGACCTGAGTTCGCTTCCCGGGTCCTCCCTGCGTGGAGTTTGCATGTTCTCCCCGTGTCTGTATGGGTTTCCTCCCACAGTCCGAAGACATGCAGGTTAGGTGGATTGGTGATTCTAAATTGGCCCTAGTGTGTGCTTGGTGTGTTTGTGTGTGTCCTGCGGTGGGTTGGCACCCTGCCCAGGATTGGTTCCTGCCTTGTGCCCTGTGTTGGCTGGGATTGGCTCCAGCAGACCCCTGTGACCCTGTGTTCAGATTCAGCGGGTTGGAAAATGGATGGATGGATGGACAACTGAGCGACGTATTTGCATTTGTATATGTTTTGTTAATTTTTTGAACATATTGGAATTTTTTTATGTATGCTTCGCGCCCCTTCCCCATCACACCATAACACATATAACTATGTGTGGTGAAGTTTGATGCGTATAATTTGTAATTATTGACGAATTTTGATGAAACGTGATATCTGATTTTCAAATACGGTCCTTTGAAGCTAATTAGATTTTGATTAAGCCTGATAGGGTGCAAAACGTTCGACCGTTACACATGGCTGAATTTTGTTCTGTCCTGAATCTTTATTTTTTTAAAATATTGTGTTGACTTTATCAAAAGTATTGTAATTTGTTTATGTAAATAAATAAAATTCAAAAATAATAATTTTTTTGTTTTCTTTGTGAATATAATAAATTTGCTTTATCCATTTTGACTGAAGAACGACGCTTATTTTCCCTTTCGGCAGCAGGTGTCGTTTTGCCACACTACGGCTCCGAGGATGTAGTTTTGCATTGTCTTGTTCAAAAATTCATGGACATCGCTGGAAAAGATGTTGTCTTGAAGGCAACAGTTTCTACTCTAAATTCTCAATGTACTTCTCTGCATTAATTTTGCCTTCAAAGAAGTATAAATGAGATTTGCCAAGGGCACTGACACAACCCAATACCATGTCAGACCCTGACTTTTAGGCCTGTTGCTGATAACAGGCTGGATGGTCCTTTTTGTCTTTGATTCGTAGTACACGGTGTCCATTTCATCCAAAAAAGATCTGGAATACTGCTTTGTCTAACCACCATACACATTTCCACTGTGTGATGGTAATCGCTGTTACCTCTGAGCCCGGAGAAGTCCATGCCGCTTCTGGACATGGTTAACATAAGGCTCTTGTTTAGCACAGTAATGCTGGAAGTGGCATTTATGAATGTAACTCCGTATTCTAGTGCTTGACAAAGGTTTGCTAAAGTAATCAGACCTTGCCTGTGTGATTCTATCAGCCATTGATGAGTGACGCTTGTTGATGCTGTACCATCTGAGGGATTGGAGATCATGGGTGTTCAGCTTAAGCTTACGCACTTGCCCTTTACGCACTGAAATTCCTCCAGATTCCTTGAATTGTTTCATGATACTATGCACTGAAGAGGGAGAAATATGCAAATCCCTTCCAATCCTTCTTTGAGGAACGTTGTTTTTAAACATTTCAGTCATTTTCTCAAGCATCTGATGACAAACTGGGGATCCTCTGCCCATTTTTGCTTTTCAAAGACTCAGCTTTTCGTGGATGCTGCTTTTGTACCAAATCATGATTACAAGAGGAAGAGAGGTGAAGAAGAAAGTGCAGGCAGGGTGGAATGGGTGGAGAAGAGTGTCAGGAGTAATTTGTGACAGACGGGTATCAGCAAGAGTGAAAGGGAAGATCTACAGGACGGTAGTGAGACCAGCTATGTTATATGGGTTGGAGACGGTGGCACTGACCAGAAAGCAGGAGACAGAGCTGGAGGTGACAGAGTTAAAGATGCTAAGATTTGCATTGGGTGTGACGAGGATGGATAGAATTAGAAATGAGACATTAGAGGGTCAGCTCAGGTTGGACGGTTGAGAGACAAAGTCAGAGAGGCGAGATTGTGTTGGTTTGGACATGTGCAGAGGAGAGATGCTGGGTATATTGGGAGAAGGATGTTAAAGATAGAGGTGCCAGGGAATAGGAAAAGAGGAAGACCTAAGAGGAGGTTTAAGGATGTGGTGAGAGAGGACATGCAGGTGATGGGTGTGACAAAGCAAGATGCAGAGGACAGAAAGATATGGAAGAAGATGATCCGCTGTGGCAACCCCTAACGGGAGCAGCCAAAAGAAGAAGAAGAAGAACCACCAATGTTCCAAATCACCAGATTATTTCATTATTTTACCTCATTACTGGTCCTAATTTGCCCCCGTCCCGACTTCTTTTAGAATGTGTTGCAGACAGAGCCGATGCTAAGTTATTTTGTTTCCCAGGTCAAGCTTTTTAGTGTGCCCACTGTCTGTTCGGTAGCTAACCCGTGCATCTGGGTTTTTCCCTCTCTTATTAGGCAAATGCCTAATTCGCCTTAATGGTGGCACCATCCCTGAATTACAGGATTGCATGTATATTAACAAATAAAATGAAATTGACCAGACAAAATGTGAATTATATTGGGTTCATACTGCCCGGCAATTTAATTAAAGTCAAAGTAAATTTAATAATCACTGCTTTTTTATTTGCATTTTCTATACCATGCCATCTTTTTCTGATTTGGGGTTAGGGTATGTTTAATTTCACTGAGAAGTTTGTCTGTCCTAGGAAAATGAATCATTTTATTTAAGAGATGTCAGGATACTGTAGGACAGTACAAGACAAAAAGAAATAAAAATAAATAGAAATTAAAAAGACAGAAGGTGTGCATGAAAAAATGTGGTGACAGAGCAGCCAATCCCCTCGGTGGGGCTTTTCAAGGATGGTGTCAGGGCTGTATCCTCTTCAGAATAAAAGATACATAAGAAATTTGACAGATAACAGGAGACCATTTAGTCCATTTGTTGCTTGTTTGTAGAGCTAATAGCTGTGAGCCACTAGGGGGCATAACGCCACCCTAACCCGGACACAGACAGGTGTTACCACACTACACACATTTATTTACAGTTTTACTTGCCCAAAATACCAATCAACACAACACACCAATACCATTCAGTCCCTTCTTGCTGCCAGTCCTTCTCCCTTCACTCCTCTTCAGGCTTTGTCTTCTCCTCCAACTTATGGAGTGAGGCGGCTCCTTTTTATAGGGCACCTGGATGGACACTTCTGGGTGTGGCGGAAGCGTGACCAAATAAGGCCCCGGAAAGGTCCATGCGCTCCCTGGCAGTGGCCACATATTCCAACAGGATTGAGCTCCCATGCTCATAACCTGTCTCCCCACCGGAAACCAAGGGGGCTGCCCTCTATCAGTCCGGGGGAGACACTGTCCCACAACTACTATCTCCCCCGGTCCTTCCACACTCTGGGTGTCCTGGCCGGGTAAGGATTCCGGCCACCCACCACATAGTAAATCTTTCTGAATATCTCAACCTGATCCTTCTTTTAAAGGTTGTCCAGGTTTCTGCTGTGAAGGACAGCCGGGTCCCATGCCCGGCAGGGATGCCCCTACTGCATCTGTTCCGGGGGAGTTACCATGGACAGCTCAACACCTCCCCTGGGACGCTTGGTGGCAGCCTCCCTGGCGAACGATGATTCCCCAACCGGGCGCATGGCTCCATGGGAGATGGAGCCCTCCACAGCCTGGTTGGGGGCTCGGATGGCCGCCAGGGGGAGCTGCATGGAGTCTGCAGCCCGGCTGGTCAAATCTTCAGCCCCACCCGGAAATGTAATTAGCGCCAGGTGATCAAGCACCTGGAATGCTTCCGGGTGGGGTATAAAAAAGGCCAACCACCACCACTCGAGAGAGCCAGAGTCGGGAGGAGGAGGAGGACTAAGCCTGAGGAGGAGTGGTGGTAAAGAAAGAAGAGAGAATTGTGTTGTGATATTTGGGAGTGTTTTGGGACTGTGTTGGGCCTGTGGGACACGGGGAAGGCGTGCCCCACGGCTGAAGAAAAATAAAAATGTGCTTTGTTTAAGTACGTGCCTCTGCGTCAGTCTGTGCCGGGTCAGGAGCTATATAGCGTCTATATTACACTGCTTTAACTCTTCGTCTTGGTAATCTGTCACAGATTTCTTGAACTCTTTACATAAAGTAGTGCTTCCTGTGTTCAGTCGTAAATGCGCTTCATGTTAAAATTATTGATGTTCTTGAGTATGTGATTCACCGTTAAGTAGAAAGAATTCTGCTGGATCTACTTTATCAATGCCTTTGAGCATTTCAGATACCTGGATTAGGTCCACACACAGTCTCCTCTGCTCAGACTAAACAGGTATGTCGCAGTAAGACATGTCCTTAAGTACCAGGATGCTCTTGGTTGTTCTCCTCTGCACAGCTTCAAGTGCTGCTCTTTTTTTCTTGTACTGTGGTGACCAACACAACACAGGGCACAAGGCAGGGAACCAATCCCGGGCAGGGTGCCAACCCACCGCAGGACACACACAAACACACCCACACACCAAGCACACACTAGGGCCAATTTAGAATCACCAATCCACCTAACCTGCATGTCTTAGGACTGTGGGAGGAAACCGGAGTGCCCGGAGGAAACCCACGCAGACACGGGGAGAACTGCACACAATACTCCAGGAGCCTTATTATAAAGCCTACATACGCACAAAAAGAGGCTCGAAATGTGCGTACGCAACATTGCATGCAAACATTGAGATTTTTAAAAGAAAATTTGATGGGAGAATGTGCATATATTTACAGCAACTTTGACCCATGTGTATGCGACATTTCAGAGAAACTGGGAAATGACGACACCCTCGATAAAGTAGAAAAATGTAGCTAAACCAGCTAAATGACATACATTATTATATGATGATATATTATAACAACTCAGTGATATGAATCATATGACAAGCATATGAAACCTCAAAAGTGCTGAATACGATGTACAGAATTTTACCACCTTATTACGGGGGCCAATTTATTCTGTAGTGTCCCACAAGGGAGAGGATCACCATTAATCCCTGGTTTATAAAGTGCAATGCCACAAAAAATCTTTATAAATGAGGATTTATTGAGTGAAAAGGAAAAATACAACGAAAGGTTAAAGACAGCATAAATAAATAAAAAAGGATTTGCCTAAAACACAATATTCAAAAAACCATAACCTGCAAGGGAATCTGAAATCCAGAGCAAAATGGCTTAAAGCCAATCATCTGAATTTAAAGAAAAAAAAGGAGCAAATGCTTAGAGAAACCATCAAACACCTGAGAGCACTCAACATGATCCACAGCTTCAATTCCCAGCCTGCCTTTATAAGGCTGGGGGCTGGTCCCTTAATGGTGATGGAGGGATGGCCCTGCCTCTTAGGGATTCACCCACAAAATACAAGGAACTTGGCCTGTTCTCGTCAGAAATGTTCTAATGTTCTAAATGTTCTGTTTTTTAGGGGAACCATCATCTATAGAGTCAGATGTTTTCTTTGAGTATGGCAGACACTATGAGCCTGAGCTCATTGCTGAGGCAACAACAACAACAACATTTCTTTATTTATTTTTAAATTTTTATTATTTTTAACAATCCCACCAGAGTTTTCTGCTCAAAAGACAGATTAGAAAGTCAAAAATGTATTTTCACAAAAATGATTGAAAATATTTCACAATCAGATTAAATATTTTCTCACCACATTTCAATTAAAAAAAAGGATAGATGAAAAGAGTATTTGGCAAGTATATAATATTAAATAATACTAGCTCTCCCCCGCATAGTAATGAAACAGGACAAACTTTCAAAATAAATGAAAAAATTAATTTGTATTGAGAAGAATTTATATTGATAGTTTTTGTATCTGGGGGCCCCTGTGATATACAATATTTTTAGGTTTGCTATGAGCGGCGAGAATGTAGCTGTGATCTCTTTGCCAAAAATGTAAAAAGTTGGTAAGGTATATCTGGCCAAGTGGAAGTTAGGTATGCTCCAATGTCAAACGTTGCCACTGTATCTGATCGTGTTCAGCTCTGATGGGAAAGCGTTTCTCACGTGGGAAGAAGAGCACATGGCTGTGATATCTCTGCCAATCAGCAGCTACCCTCTAAAACACACATAGCTCTGATCTCTCTCTCAAAAACATCAAACATTACTCCTTAACAATCTGTAGATGATAATGTCTGCTGAACATTAGAACGTTAGAACACTCCAGACGAGAACAGGCCATTCAGCCCAACAAAGCTCGCCAGTCCTCTCCACTTACTGTATTTCTTCCAAAAAAACATCAAGTCGAGTTTTGAAAAATCCCTAAAGTCTTACTGTCTACCACACTACTTGGTCGCTTATTCCAAGTGTCTATCGTTCTTTGTGTAAAGAAAAACTTCCTAATGTTTGTGCGAAACTTCCCCTTAACAAGTTTCCAACTGTGTCCCCGTGTTCTTGATGAACTCATTTTAAAATAACAGTCTCGGTACACTGGACTAATTCCCTTCATAATTTTAAACACTTCAATCATGTCACCTCTTAATCTTCTTTTGCTTAAACTGTAAAGGCTCAGCTCTTTTAATCTTTCCTCATAATTCAACTCCTGTAGCCCTAGAATCAGCCTAGTTGCTCTTCTCTGGAGTTTTTCTAGTGCTGCTATGTCCTTTCTGTAGCCTGGAGACCAAAACAGCACACAGAATTCCAGATGAGGCCTCACCAGTGTATAATAAAGCTTGAGCAGAACCTCCTTGGACTTCACATATCAGGGTGCTATATAACCTGACATTCTGTCAGCCTTCTTAGTGATTTCTGTCTGGCAGTTGATGGTGTCAACTCTGCTATAACCCCTAAATCCTCCTCTTGATCTGTACTTTCGATTTTTAGACCTCCTGTTGTGTATTCAAATCTAAAATTTCTAATTCCTACATGTAATACTGTACATTGATATTAAATTTCATCTGCCACAAATCTGCCCAAGCCTGTATGCTGTCCAAATACCTCTGTAATTATTCAACAGATTTGAGATTATCTGCCAATGCTCCTAGCTTGATATCATCTGCAAATTTAACCAGCTTGTGACTTATATTACTATCCAAATCACTTATGTATAAATTAACAGCGGCCCTAGCACTGACCCCCGCTGGATACCACTCTTAACATCAGCCAATTCAGATAAGGTCCCTCCCATCATCACCCTCTGCTTCCTGTGTCTGAGCCAATTCGGCATCCATCTAAAAACATCACCCTGAACTTCCACTTCTCATGTTGCATCTTATCAAAAGCTTTCTGAAAGTCCACATAAAAAATCTCATCTGCTCCACTTTGATCATATCCTTTTGATGCTTCCTCATAGAATTCAAGCACGTTAGTAATACATGGCCTCCTTCTTCTGAACCCATGCTGACTGTCCAACAAAACTCCTGTTCTTTCCATGTTCTGCTCAATGTTTTCCTTAATAATTTCTTCCATTAATTAACCACATTAACCTTACTGGTGCATACTAGCATTGATCAGCTCGGTCACCCATTTTATGTAATAGGATAATATTTGCCATTTTCCAGTCTTTTGGAATTTTCCATAATAGAGAAAAGCAGTCAGTCCTGATGTCAGGAAATTGTTCTTCATACAAAGAATTGTGGGAACCTGAAACAAACTTCCAAGTCAATATGTGAAGCAGAAACCATCATAGCTTTTAAAAAAGCCTTCCTTGCTAGGTAATTAAACAAGCTTGATGGACTGAGTGGTTCCTCATTTATCAAATGTTTGTAAAAAATTAATTTCATGATTCAAACAAACATGGATCAGCTGAGATGCAACTTATTATATGACTGACCATGGGTATACTGTAGATAGATAGATAGATAGATAGATAGATAGATAGATAGATAGATAGATAGATAGATAGATAGATAGATAGATAGATAGATAGATAGAAATGAAAGGCACTATATAATAGATAGATAGATAGATAGATAGATAGATAGATAGATAGATAGATAGATAGATAGATAGATAGATAGATAGATAGATAGAAATGAAAGGCACTATATAATAGATAGATAGATAGATAGATAGATAGATAGATAGATAGATAGATAGATAGATAGATAGATAGATAGATAGATAGATAGATAGATAGATAGATAGATAGAAATGAAAGGCACTATATAATAGATAGATAGATAGATAGATAGATAGATAGATAGATAGATAGATAGATAGATAGATAGATAGAAATGAAAGGCACTATATAATAGATAGATAGATAGATAGATAGATAGATAGATAGATAGATAGATAGATAGATAGATAGATAGATAGATAGATAGATAGATAGATAGATAGATAGATAGATAGATAGATAGATAGATAGATAGATAGATAGATAGGAAAGGTCAGGACAGGTTACACTGGTACATCACATTGCTGCACCCACCACATGACAAAACAGCTTAGGTTCCTGGTGGGAAAGCCCCCAGGCAGACATGCAGTCCAGTCCCACCCTCCAGAAATGACCCTCTATCTGCCTCAGCCAGGTGTTACGTGGGTGTCCCCTTGGCCTGTTTCAGCAACTCGGGTCCTCAACAGTGAGGGTCCTGCAATCTAGATCACCCTCAAGGAATCACGGCCATAGTGCCGTAACTGACGCTCCCTCACAATTCAGGTAAGGTGCTTCATTCGGAACTCCATGAGAGGCCACTTGTTAGAAATAAAAATCAAACCAGCAGTACCCAAGGATTCTCTGAAGAGACACAGTACCGAAGGAGTCCAGTCTTCAACTCAGGTCACTGGACAGCATCCATGTCTCACAACCAAAGATTTACAGAGCACGCACTGGCTAGTTACTGCTGGGTCCTTACATTCACTGAACCACTTTTTTAAATTGTAGAATTATATGGTGGTCTGGCAGCTACCCTAAAAGTATTAAATATATAATAGGCAAAAGCAGTTTCATTTGAACATGCAGAAATGAGTGAATGACAGTGAAATGGATGCCAAATTAATCAACTGAGAGAGAGTTCATCTTTTTCTAATGTGTCTTTTGTAAGGCCATGAGGTAAGAAATACAGCTAAATAGAGCACAGACAGCACTCATAACACATCGGAGGTGATCCCTCTTCCATTTGATAGTTTAAATAAATCTGTTCCACTTGCAAAGATAGACAGTTTGAAGATAGAAGCTTTGCAAACTGATATTAAAGCCTTTTAGGATTGTCTAAGCTTAGCTGGCTGTTATTTATAACTATGCAATCTTGTGCCTTTTCTTAGTATAAATACACACTCAAATGGGAATAAATTATCTGTCTCTAGAGGAGAGAAACTGCTACTGTTTAAAATGCAAAGTCACTGAAAGAAGTGGATTTCAAATACCAACACACTGAGAAAAAATTATGGGTGAAATAAAAAAGTCCACTTTATTTTATACACACTACCGTATGGCTGGGCTATTTTGACCTCTTCTCCATCTTGTTGTGTCTTAACAGTAATGCATAACTCGTAGCTTTGAACATTTTGTTGAAGACCAAACATAGTAATGACAACAACAATGCATTTTTGTATAGCCCAAAATCACACAAGGAATGTCTCAGTGGGCTTGAACAGGCCCTGTTTTTTGACAGCCCCCCCCCGCCAGCTTTGACCCTCCAAGAAGACAAGAACATATCTCCAAAAAAACTTGTAGGGTAGTTTGAGTTTTGTACAATGTCTATAAAATACATAAGCCGAGAGAAGACGTGCAATATTGTCATTTTTTTTAATTGTCTCCTTGAGATAACGGAATCGTTTTATCGAGATGTCAAGAAAAACGAAAATTTGTTTTCTTGAGGTAATGGAATCATTTTATCGTGATCTCGAGAAAACGAAACTTAACCTTTTCTCCTGACATCAGGCTCGATTAGATTGTGACACCTATACAGCTGAAGTCTTGCTAACCGTCATCTTAAATGACGAACACTAACATTATTTTCTAAACTAAGGCATAAACATATTTCAGCCTGCATCAGCCCTTGATTGAACAAAAATGTGACATGCTGCTCATTATAGTTCTGCTTTTCTGCCATTTCAAATAGGACGTGGCTTCAATAAGCTAAACAAAATGTTAGATACAATTATTTCATAATTTCGAGGAAATAAGATCTTTTGTTTTATTGAGATCTCGATAAAATGAGTCCGTTATCTAGAGGAAACAATTTAAAAAAATAACGATATTGCACGTCCTCTCTCAGCTTCCATAAAAAAATGTAGTCACCCCCTTGGAATTTTTCACATTTTGTTATTACACAACAATGAATCACAGTGGATTTAATGTATCGTTTTTTATACTGATCAACAGAAAAAGACCCTTTTATGTCAAAGTGAGAACAGGTCTCTGCAAAGTGGTGGGAGATTTATTCCACATATCATTTATCATTTAAGTATTTACCCCCTTCAAGTCAGTTTTTGGCAGCCATGATAGCCTTGTGTGTCTCCCTGTCTCTGTCACCATTGCACATCTGGACTCTGCCATTTTCCCTCTTCTTCTATTCTAAACTTGTCAGACTCTGTTGGCTGACATGTTAACTGTGATTTGTCAGATACAATACACAATACAATACAATACAGTTTATTTTTGTATAGCCCAAAATCACACAAGAAGTGCCGCAATGGGTTTTAACAGGCCCTGCCTCTTGACAGCCCCCCAGCCCCGACTCTCTAAGAAGACAAGGAAAAACTCCCAAAAAAACCTGGCAGAAAAAAACGGAAGAAACCTCGAGAAAGGCAGTTCAAAGAGAGACCCCTTTCCAGGTAGGTTGGGCATGCAGTGGGTGTCAAAAGAAGGGGATCAATACAATACAATACACAGAACAGAACAAATCCTCAATAAAAAATTACAATTTTTTCAGAAGTACAGAGCAGAATTTAACAGTAGATGATATCACATAGTAAGATTTGGATAATTTTAGACGCCTGGAGACCTCATCCATCAAGCTGCCTCCCCCATTTGGCCATTCCACAGCTGAAACAGTGTTGGGCCAGCCAATCCGATGAAAGGACCCCTCTTTCTCACGATTCCTGCGATCCTCCATCAGGGATGACTTTACCTTAGGCAGGCAAAACAACTTGGCAGGTGGGCCGTGGCACCAAGTGCCGCATTTGAGTACCGAGAAGGGAAACAGAATAGGTGAGGGTTAGTATCCAATTCTAACTATCATGTTACTTATGTTTTAGTGCTAATGACTAACAACAGAGATGCAGTGTGTACAGTTAATCAGCAGCTCTAGTCAGGATATGCTAAACTGAAGTAGTGAGTCTTCAGCCGGGATTTAAAAGCTGAGACCGAAGGGGCATCTCTTATAGTAGCAGGCAGACCATTCCACAGTTTAGGGGCCCTGTAACTAAAAGCTCGACCTCACATTGTTATTTTATTAATCCTTGGAACCATAAGCAGACCAGCATCTTGAGATCTTAATGTGCGCTCTGGTTTGTAAGTCATGATAAGTTCAAACAAGTAAGCCGGACCTCATACATTTAATGCTTTATATGTTAAAAGAAGGATTTTGAAATCTGCCCTAAACTTAACCGGGAGCCAGTGTAAGGATTTAAGAACTGGAGTTAGGTGTTCGTATTTGCTTGTTCTTGTAATAATTCTTGCAGTCGCATTTTGTATTAACTGGAGGCTGTATAAAGAACAGTTCGAACATGCAGTGAACACTGCATTGCAGTAGTCAATCCTACTAGAGATAAATGCATTTATTAATTTCTCAGAATCCTGTTTATATAGAAAGCACCTTAATTTCCTAACATTTTTAAGATGGAAGAAGCATGTTTTGGACAACTTTGTAATGTGTGCTTTAAATGACATGCTAGAGTCAAAGATCATTCCTAGATTGCGGGCTGATTCAGTAAAATTAATTGGGATTCCAACTGAGTTAAATGATGACAAAATATTGTTGTGATCAGCGTCATTCCCTCCAACAATTAACCTCTCTGTTTTATCTGTATTTAAAGACAAGTAGTTCTCATCCATCCACTCCTTTAATTCGCTAACACAACTAATTAAAGACAACATCGGAGAAACTTCATCTGATTTAAATGAAAGGTATAACTGGGTGTCATCTGCATACGAGTGAAAATTAACATTATGTTTCCTAATGATAGATCCCAGTGGAAGCATGTACAGTGAAAACAGTAAAGGTCCCAGTACTGAGCCCTGCGGGATACCATATTGAACTTCTGTGTATAATGATGGAGTACTGTCAGCACATTTCTGTACATATTGGAATCGATTTGATAAATAAGAACTAAACCAAGCGAGCACAGTGCCTGTAAGCCCAACATCATTTTCTAGCCTCTGTAGTAAAATAGAATGGTCGATGGTGTCAAATGCTGCACTTAAGTCCAACAACATAATCAGATCTAGCCAGAAGTCAAGCAAAATGACACCTTTTATTGACTAACTAAAACGTTTTCATTAGCCAATAAAAGGTGTCATTTTGCTGGCTTCTCACTACATTCCTAATGGCTAACACGGTTCAACACCCTAGTACTACAGATGTAGCCACAAATTCTGAATTGACTGATATCTAGACTCTTGGACTTGGCCACTCCAGGACATTAAAGGAATTCTTCACCCAAATATGATATTTTTCTATCTGTTACTTACCCCATTTACAGTGTAGTGATGATTAAATTTTTAATCTGATGTTTTCATGGAAAACAGAGCTAATAAAGAGTATGCTTCAATGGAATTGGATGGTGGGCAATGCTGGAAACAACAAACAATACCAAAACATTCATGAAAAACATCTGGCATTACTCCTGTCTTATCATCCACATGAAGTCATCCAGATGGCTCAAAATTCCCATTTTTTGCTAAATTATTGTTATATTGATTCCTTTGTTAAAATGAAAGTAGTCCACAACCTTGAACCCTTTCACGATGGCTCACACTTTTGACTTGAAGACCCAGCACTCCTGCCACTGATCCTTACAGCCAAAAGTCCATTCTTCGATTCAAACATACACAACTTTATCTTTTTTGAGACACTTCAGAATTATGAAATTAAAGTTCGAGTATATCCATACTCTCCATAACCAGGACATGCCCCCACAACATCTTTGGAGCATTTCCTACATAGTGGTCTCATGTGATCAACACCCATGTCTCATATGTGTCATTGTTTTATTGATTTACTAGCTATGTGTACCTATCGAAAGATAGGTAATAGAATACGTTAAAAAAAATGGCATTCCTTGTGTACCTCTCCTTCGTATCCTCGTGTGTCTCAACACATTGTACTGTATGTGTTCCCTCAGTGTTCCTCCTACACTTCTCCTCAGTATCCTCATGTATCTGGACTTATCTGGTATGGCCCTCGATCATGTTTTCGCAAATCCTTCTTCTCAGACTGCCATTTCGTGGCGGCTTGCTCGCTTCCTGTCCTCTGTTTGACTACCTCCAATTGTAGATGGGCCTCCATTACTCGCTGTGAAACATCGTTTGTATTCTTGCCAAAACTCCCCATCTTTGAAAGAGACTCGCATTGTGACCCAATGTTGCTCTGTCAGTTATTCGCTTTGCTATCATTAAAATACTATGTTTTAACTCCATCTTTGTAAAATATATTAAAGAAAAGTAATTGTTAAAATCAGAAATTGAACTTCATACCCCTGAAGTATCTTGAAATCATCCGTACTACTGAGCAAATAAAGCCAAATGGACCAATCAGATTGAAGCCACACTGACCAATGAGATTGCTCACAGAGACCAAGCACACACACATATACACACACACATACAGACAGTAGTTTTCATTATATAGTAGATAAATAATATATAATATATATATATAATAATATATAAATAATATATTCAATACTCTGTATGATAGATAGATAGATAGATAGATAGATAGATAGATAGATAGATAGATAGATAGATAGATAGATAGATAGATAGATAGATAGATAGATAGATAGATAGATAGATAGATAGATAGATTAGCAGAACAGTGGCACAGTGGTAGCACTGCTGCCTCGCAGTTAGGAGACCCAGGTTCGCTTCCCGGGGCCTCCCTGTGTGGAGTTTGCATGTCCAAAGACATGCCGGTTAGGTGCATTGGTGATCCTAAATTGTCCCTAGTGTGCGTGTGTGTGCTCCAGCAGACCCCCGTTACCCTGTGTTAGGATATAGCGAGTTGGACAATGACTGACTGACTCTGTTTAAATTAATTTGATGAGTATAGGTCTCTGCATATTTTACATATTACATTATGTAAAAATTAACATAAATGGATGCTCTGTAGTTCTGTTAATTCTTAGAATTTAATAGAGGAATTCATAGTCCTCGGCACATGCTGTCTGGTGCTAATGGAGACTTTGCAGTACTCCCTATAAAACCTTTGCCTTGCACTTTGGTTGTATGTATGAAATGTCGAAATATAATAATTAACATAACATTATGACGTTTTACCACTGTATATTACATCTTGTGCATTGTATATTGTTATGTTATCTTTATAATTAAAGTTGTTTCTATATTATCCATATCCATCCATCAATTTTCCAACCCGCTGAATCTAAACACAGGGTCACGAGGGTCTGCTGGGGCCAATCCCAGCCAACACAGGGCACAAGGCAGAAACCAATCCCGGGCAGGGTGCCAACCCACCGCAGATATTATCCATATTATATTAAAATCTAAGTGGTTCTATTTAGTCTTATACTTGCTTTTCTATTTCTCTCTATTTGTTATCTTTTATCCTCTTTTGTATAATCTGATTAGTGAACAATGCTGACATTTTCCAATGTGTTGATATGCGTATAACTGTTCAGGTAACAAATAAATCTCGAATTGAATTGAATTGAATTGAATTGAACAGGCCGTGACTCACTCCTTGACTCTCTGGTGAGAATACGTCTTGTATGCTTGTGGCTTG
This sequence comes from Erpetoichthys calabaricus, assembly GCF_900747795.2. NCBI lineage: Eukaryota > Metazoa > Chordata > Cladistia > Polypteriformes > Polypteridae > Erpetoichthys > Erpetoichthys calabaricus. Next base: position 17,249,380 of record NC_041397.2, read on the forward strand.
TGGTTAATTTCCTTAGCCATTAAGTTCCACTGTAATTGCAATGCTATTTTTAAAATGTTTGAAGATGTTCTTTCTTTTTCTCTTATCTAATTTTTGCCTCTCTTTTTTTCTCTTTTCTTTCTCGTTGCTCCATTGTGATGTTTGTGACACCATGATTACAATTTTCCTGGCTCCAATTACAGGTAAGAACTTTTTTTTTTAATTGAATGTAATTTTGATTGATTCTTCCGAATAATGGACAAGATTGTGATCCTGTTTTGTTTTTTTTGTTTTTTTTTTAATAAGAAATTATAAACCCCAGGAGAAATTTGCAACATCATGTAGAATTTTAGTGCCTTTTTTGTAATATTGAATTAATTTGAAAGTTAATTTGTTATCTTCATAGAATATGCTAAAGTGGCAGCCCCTTACTGTAGATTTCTTTGGCAAAAATGCCATCTTCAGGGTGATGTCTTGTCACAGCAAATGCATCCCTATAGATGGTATTGTTGATCTGCTGCAAAGTGGAGCATTTAAAGGTGCTTGGCATTGAAAGATATAGTCAGGAATAATGAACACAGTGTGCCTGGCATCTGCCAAGGGGTACACGCTACATCTTATTGGTTAAGTAAATGGATTTGAACAATCATGGCTTTGATCTCATTCACAATGGAGCATTTAACACTAGAATTACCAGAGCCTACAAAAAAACTCGTAGATCCGGCCCACCTTAAATCCCATCGCACCTCTCCGTCAGCGTCTTTTGTCCTGTAAATGTGCTGATAAAGACAAGCAGCAAGCTGCCTGCTATTCCATCAAGTTGTTGTCTCATCCTTGAACTTTTTGTCAAAGTGTTTATTTGATCTTTGGACTTCAGGCCTCACACATTATATAGTTTATGCCAACATTTTTTCATTTACTACTAAAATATGAAAAACTTTTCTGTTTTAACAATGTGTTTACACAGATTATTGTAGAAACTGAACACACATTAAATGCATGTGTTCCAAATAACAATCTATTATTTCCACTGTAAAACTCCAGCACTTCACTCCCAGATAATCAAGGCATGAGCTGGGAAAACTTTGTGCACGTTCTGCGGCAGTGGGGGGATGGAATACCAGGCTACTTACTGCTTGTCTTTATTGGCACATTTACAGGACAAAAGACACTGACGGAGAGGTGCGATGGGATTTAAGGTGGGCCAGATCTATGAGTTTTTTCGTAGGCTCTGGTAATTCTAGTGTTAAAGGTGCAGATCCTGAAAGATAATAGCAAGGGATCAGGAGTGCAGTGGGCCTGGCAACTTCCAGAGCACACAACCCATACCGTAGTGGCTACGAAAATGGATTTCAACCATCATGGCTTTCATCTCATTCACACTGGAGCATTTAAAGGTGTCTGATCCTGAAAGATATAGTGAGGAATCAAGAGCACAGTGTGCCTGGCATGTGCCAGAGGGCACACGGCATATCCTAGTGGCTATGAAAACAAGACTTGAACCATCATGGCTTTCATCGCATTCATAATAGAGCATTTAAAGGTGCCTGATCCTGAAAGACACAGTTAGGAATCAAGAGTACAGTATGCTTGGCATCTGCCAGGGGGCATATGGCATATCCTGATGGCTAAGGAAACAAGACTTGAACCATCATGGCTTCCATCTCATTCACAATGGTGCATTTAAAGCTGTCTGATCCTGAAAGACATAGCCAGGGATCAGAAATGCAGTGTGCTCAGGGCCTACTAAAAGAGGGCAGCGTGTCTTATTAACTTTCAGTAGGGGTTGGATTTAAACCCATGTGGCTATTATTTTATTCCCCATCACTTTGCCTGCCCAGGCACACTTATTTTTATATTACAGATAACACTGAAACTCTCATATAGCCTTTTTCTATGGCAAAAAAAAAAGTTAAATGGTGGAAAGGCTATAAATTAAAAATGTGTTGTTTAAATAATATCCTCCAATGCTTTTTGTTTAATAAAGGCACTAATTTCAAAGTCAATAGAATAAATTTTTGATGTTAAAATAATTACGAAATCAAATTTAACCAGGGCGGCACGGTGGCGCAATGATAGCGCTGCTGCCTCGCAGTAAGGAGACCTGGGTTCGCTTCCCGGGTCCTCCCTGCGTGGAGTTTGCATGTTCTCCCCGTGTCTGCGTGGGTTTCCTCCGGGCGCTCCGGTTTCCTCCCACAGTCCAAAGACATGCAGGTTAGGTGGATTGGCGATTCTAAATTGGCCCTAGTGTGTGCTTGGTGTGTGTGTGTTTGTGTGTGTCCTGTGGTGGGTTGGCACCCTGCCCAGGATTGGTTCCTGCTTTGTGCCCTGTGTTGGCTGGGATTGGCTCCAGCTGACCCCCGTGACCCTGTGTTCGGATTCAGCGGGTTGGGAAATGGATGGATGGAATTTAACCAGCATTAGTGCAGTAGTTAGCGCTGCTACTTTACAGCTCTGGTGTCCTCAGTTGAAGTCCCATGCACGGCTGTTGCCCACCTTCTCCTCGTGTCTGTATGGGTTTTCCTCCCACAATTCCAAAGATTTCTATGTGTTAGGTTAATTTGTGCCTCCCATTGTGGATGTATATGTGAGCAAGACCTGCAGTGATGTTAGTAGGAGCCCCCAGCCTTGTGCTGCAGCCATGACCCTAAACGGGATGAGGGATGTGATAAAACAAACAATTTCTTCGATTTCTTTTCCAAAACTAATGTTTACATTTTACATTTTTTCTCTTTTTAAAGTGTAACAATTTGTGCTTAGGGAATTTTGTGTTCTTTTTTTAAACGTTTCTCCATTTAACGTTTGATTCAGTGAACATTAAACTTCATAAATTCCATAGGTTTGATGTAATTTCTACAGCTTGTAGATACAATAACACTAAGCCAAATGTGTAAATATTGGTATAACATTCATAAAAATCGAGATATAATTAAATTTACATTTTACCTTGGGCTTCAGTACAGGTGTTTTATGATGGCAAGACATTCTTTCAATTCATGTATTGGTCTGCAAAGAATGTGAGACAATCGATGTGGCAAGTGAGGTTCTAACGACAAACATAAATACGAAACTAACAAATTGTCCCAAACTTTAAAGTAAGTAAGTGGGACCAAATAGGCACCACTAAGCAAAGCAGTTTCATAGCAGCAGAATCTCCTCCAGTGTCATTGGCTTTCAATTTTATTACATGTACATGGAAGTTTGTTGATGAGTTCAAAAACTCACTCACAAGTTAAGATCAGATTCTGATTCAGTGATGTTTAAAACTTTGGGAATAGCTGATTTCAACATGTAATTGATGTACTGTATATACTCACATATCAGTCGGGTCTTGAAACCCCAAAAATCGATCATAAAATCAGACCCCGACTTATATGCCCGTTCAAAAATGCGACACATACATTTTTTTTTTCTTCTTGCCTCCTCCACTCTCACACCATTTTCTCAGACGCATCAAATTTTGTTGCAGCAGCGCAGTTACCAATTTCTTTCGCCACTTCAATGACGTTTATTTTAAAACCAGCTTCATATTTTCTTCTGATCGAACGCTCCATCGTAGATAAGGGATACTCTTACGATAAAGGTGTTATGAGGGTGTGAGACGCAAAAAGCAGAAATCAGTGCAAACATCGATTTAGAATAGTTTGGGTATTACTGTGTGGTCATATAGGCAGAAAGAGAGAAGTTAGGCACACACGCTGATACAGCGCATTGCCTCGCCCACATAGAAAAAAAAGCCAGTGTGCTCCATGGTTACTCTCTCAGGAGGGCGCTAGCATATCATAACCTCTTGGATCAATCGCGTGAGCTTCTCGCATTCGACTTATACAACCGACATTATAAAATACCAGTAACGGCGTACTGCACGATAACATGCAGTGAATAATCTTGACTTGAGCATTCCTAGTTTTCATCTTCTTTCTCTGTACGTTTACCATTCATTTGTTCAGAGGTTGATGCGCTTGCTGCTTCCTGAGCAGCTCTTCTTTTCTCCACCCTAGCGGCCCGCTGCTTCTCTTCTTTCATCAACATCTTTTCGCGTTAAAACTGATTAAGTCAGAGTTTGTATTGCAGTTACTTAGTACGTTTTCTTTAACTTTTCACTTAAGCTGGTGCTTAAGTCTTCAATCTGCCTCAAAAATGATTTAAGATATGAAGAGGTAGGGGAAGTGACGGCGAATGTGGTACGGATGAGAATAGTGCCTGTACGCATGCACTGCATGGCCTCCCTGCTGGCCTCTGCCGAGAGTTGATTCTAAAATAAAATGAAATAAAAATAAAAAGAGGACTAACCTTGGCGGTCAATCATCACCCCGAAAGTGGATAGTAGATGTCACGTAGTATATGTGTACCAAATTTCAGGTCAATAGTTCAAACAGTTTGTGAGCTATAGGTGATATAAAATCCTGGACTGACAAATGGACAGGCATGGTAACGTATGATATGATATATACAGACCATAAATTATACACTGCGGTGGGTTGGCACCCTGCCCGGGATTGGTTCCTGCCTTGTGCTCTGTGTTGGCTGGGATTGGCTCCAGCAGACCCCCGTAACCCTTTGTTCTTATTCAGCGGGTTGGAAAATCGATGGATGGATGGATAAATTATACAGTAAAATCAAGCCCTGACTTATCTGCGGGAGAACTTATCTGCGAGTATATATGGTAAGTGTTTCTGTAGAGCTCCAAAATCAATTTTAACTCTGTTAGATTAATGGAACATCCTTTGAATACATTAAGATCTGACCTACCTCCGTCTCAAAAATGAAAAGTTTATTATTTAATACCCGTTCACATCACAGTTACAGCACACTTAGGTTCATTTTGCAGCATTCCCGACATTTGTTGATTTTAACTCTGCCGCTAGGATCTAGGGTATGGGGGGTATGAGTTGATGGCTTTGCGGGAGGGTACTGGGTGCAGTTTGGGGTATACTGATTTCCTCTTTTTCAGTTGACCTTCTTTATCCATCCATCCATTATCCAACCCGCCATTATCCTAACTACAGGGTCACGGGGGCCTGCTGGAGCCAATCCCAGCCAACACAGGGTGCAAGGCAGGAAACAAACCCTGGGCAGGGCGCCAGCCCACCACAGGACCTTCTTTATGTGTATGTTAAATTCCTTGAATCCATAAAAATTGATCACAAAAAAATCTAACTTATCAGGACGGTAAGCCACAAAACCAGCCAACAAGGTGCTTAAATCCATACAAGTCACTTGCACTGGCTGGTTAATAATAATTCATATTCTGCATTATTATTAATAATAATTCATATTCTGCAAAGCATGAAGTGCTTATAACACTTCATGCTGTGTGAATACTACAGCCTTCAAATGTATGGGATGCTTAAAAACACTTGTATTGACTTAGTGACATGGTCGAAAAGAAATAGATACATAGAATGTAATGCACATGTGAAGCCCTGACAAAATCACCCAGGATTGCTTAAACAAGCTAAGTGATGTCATTATGTCATTTTTTCCCAGCTAAATGGCTCTTTGCTCCTTGAGGCCAGGAGACATTCTCTTTATAAAAATTGAAACACTCTGACTCAGTTGAATAAGGTAATGCTTGTGTTGTTGTGCCACAAATGAAGTAACTGAATACTAAATGTTTCATTGTAATGTTCCATACATGGTCAGTTCTCATCATAAGTTTTATTTAGCAGATATTTCCAAAGCAACTTAAAATCTGCAAAATCTCTTTGAATGTTAACTAGGAAAGTACAAAATTAACAAACGTTAAAATGCTGTCAAGCATTAAAATCATTAGCAAGAGAAAATTCATTTTCTATTTAATGTGATAGCAAATTCTTTGTGGTTTACTTAATAATAAGCACATGCCTGCGAGACTTATTTGAACTGGCTTCTAATTAAATTGTTTGATCTTCTGGTTGTTGGGTTAGATTGAAGGATCCTATAAACTTGTCCGTTTGCACCACATATGGAGACTAACCTTAATAAACTGAACTTTTTGTGAGAAAAATTGGGTCACCCTATCTTCTCTAGTTCATGCTTTTTTCTTTTCTTTTCTGGCTTTGGCTACAACACTTCAGTTTAAAGCAAAAAACATCACACATTACTAGAAAATGTGTGGACTGCCACTCTGTGATTCAAGTTTGTGAGTACTGAGCTGAACCATTCTGGCTAAAAGGGGGGGGGGGGTACAATGTAGACACTGCCTGGTTGGCTACTTTTGGCAAAATCATTACCTTCTAAATAATAAGTAAATAATTCTTTTAAATGTAATTTCAATAACTGGCTAATAAAAACTGATTAAATTATGCTGTAATAATTTTGATTGCCTCTATCAGTAATTGGCCTGTTTGAATCATCCTTACTCTCCCCTTGTTATGGCTTCCCTGACTGAAACTGTACTGTATATTGGTTATCTATCTATCTATCTATCTATCTATCTATCTATCTATCTATCTATCTATCTATCTATCTATCTATCTATCTATCTATCTATCTATCTATCTATCTATCTATCTATCTATCTACAGTGCATCCGGAAAGTATTCACAGCGCATCACTTTTTCCACATTTTGTTATGTTACAGCCTTATTCCAAAATGGATTAAATTCATTTTTTTCCTCAGAATTCTACACACAGCACCTCATAATGACAATGTGAAAAAAGTTTACTTGAGGTTTTTGCAAATTTATTAAAAATAAAAAAAACTGAGAAATCCCATGTAAACGTTTTTCACGTTGTCATTATGGGGTGCTGTGTGTAGAATTCTGAGGAAAAAAATGAATTTAATCCATTTTGGAATAAGGCTGTAACATAACAAAATGTGGAAAAAGTGATGCGCTGTGAATACTTTCCGGATGCACTATCTATCTATCTATCTATCTATCTATCTATCTATCTATCTATCTATCTATCTATCTATCTATCTATCTATCTATTATATCAGTGCTTCTCAATCTGTGGGGCGAGCCCCCCTAGGGGGGCGCGAAGTAACAAAAAGGGGGGCGCGAAGATGTGAAAAAAAGAAAACAAGAATTAAAAATATGAAAAATACATCTATTGAAACCAAAACAAATTAACTTAAACTACATTCTGATGCTAGAAAAATAAATATGTAGTTAGATAAATGTCGATAAAAGTTAAGTAGGTATAATAATTTATGCATCTATGATATATCATTAATTAAAAAAGAACAAATTGGTATTAGTGGGCTCCTTTCAAAAAAATGTTAGGGGGGTGTGATTAAAACTTTTATGAAAACTCGGGTTGCAAATACTTAAAGGTTGAGAAACGCTGTATTACAGTATATAGTGCCTGTCATATCTATCTATCTATCTATCTATCTATCTATCTATCTATCTATCTATCTATCTATCTATCTATCTATCTATCTATCTATCTAACCAATATACAGTACAACTTCATTCATGTATGTACTGTATATTTGTAAAGTGCCTTGATAGGGTACACACTATGAAATTGATTATTATGTGCTTTATGCAGTGCCCTGTGTAATGTTTGGGACAAAGACACATTTTTCCTTGATTTACCCCTTTGCTCCACAGTTCAGAATTACAAATAAACAATTCAGACGTGATTAAAGTGGACATTGGAGTCCTTCACTTAAGGGGATTTGCAGACATTTCAGTCACACTGTGTAGATATAGAAAGACTTTTTATACATAGTCCCCCATTTCAGGGCATTGTAGTGTCTGGGACATAGTAATGGTCGGTATATTGCTGCAGTCATATTTAGTTCTTTGTTGCAGATCCCTTGAATACATTTGCCGCTTGAAGATTGTGATCATTTGGGTTGAATTAGGATGCCTGGTTTGGCCTTGCAAGACTTTTCCAATTTCTAGCTTTGAAAGATTCCCGTGTTGCTTTAGCAGCAAGTTTGGGCAGCTTGTTGTAGGATGAAGTGCCATCTACTGAGTTTGGAGGCATTTACTGGAACCTAAGCAGGTTTCTGTACCCATCAGAATTCATTGTGCCACTGCTGTCTGGTCTTCCATCATCAATGAAGAGAAATGTGCCAGGACCGGCGGCAGCCATATATGCCCAAGCCATAACACCCCAGCACCGCCATGTTTAACAGATGAGGTGGTCTGCTTTGGATGTTGGGCAGTTCCTTTTCGTCTCCACACTTTCCTGTTGAAATCACTCTGATGATTCATCTTTGTCTCATCTGCCCAAAAGACCGTTTTCCAGAATTCTTCTGGCTCTATTAAATCGTTTTTCTCAAACTGTAATATTTCCATCCTGTTTTTGTGGTGTTCATCTTGCAGTGTCCTCTGTATTTCTGTTCATGAAGTCTTCTGCTGATAGTCGTCTCTGACACACACACATCGGCCCCCTGAAGACTGTTTCTAGTCTGTCAGACAGGCGTTTGGGGCTTTTTCTTGACCATAGTGAGGATTCTTCTGTCCTCAGCAGTGGAGGTCTTCCTTGGCCTACCAATCCCTTTGTGATTACTGAGCTCACCAGTGTGTTCTTCCTTCTTCATGATATTCCACTCAGATGATTTTGGTCATCCTAAGGTTTTACCGATGTCTCTAATGGTTTGATTCTTGTTTTTGAGCCTTATAATGGCTTCTTTGACTTTCACCGGCACAGCTCTTGCCCTCATGTTGAACTACTACAGACTCCAAGGGGTAGAAGCAATCCGAGGTATCTTATTAATCAATGAAACACACCTGAGGAATGATCCCAAATGTACTTCTAAGGCAACACGGGGGTTTATCAAAGCTAGAAAATGGCCAAGTCAGTCACCTGATTTCAATCAAATTCAGCAGGCTTTCCATATACTGAAAAGAAAACTTAAGTGGACAAACCCCCCAAAACAAGCAGGAGCTGAAGATGGCTGCAGAGCATCACCAGAGAAGACCCTCAGCACCTGCTAATGCTTATGAATTGCAGACTTAAAGCAGTCATTGCATTAAATATGACTGCTTCAATAGACTGGCCATTACTACAGTATGTCTGAAACATGGAAATGGGTGGTCCAAATAGAAAAAGTGTTGTCATTTCTATCGCACGGTGTGACCGAAATGTATGAAAATCCCCTTAAATGGAAGTCTGAAATGTGCACTTTAATTACGTCTGAATTGATGGATTTGTAATTTTAAATTGTGGAGCAGAGGAGTAAATCAAGGAAAAATGGGTCTTTGTCCCAAACATTATGTATTTGTAAATAATTTAGCCCGCCTTGCAGAAATCTGTTTTCATCTTGATATTAAAGAGTCAATTTTCTGGTGATGAGTGTCAAAAAGTAAAAACAAGTTAAATCAATTGTGATTTGGTGTTGTACAAAAAAAATGAAATATGTGTAAACGTCTAAGAGAGTGACTACTTTTCACAGGCCCTGTGCTACTACTACTACCACTTCTACTACTAATAACGATATTACCATTGTCAGTGTGGTCTCTTTATATGACAGAGTTTCTCATTTTGAGGACACAAAGCACAGAGTGAGGAATTTAGCCAATTGCATGCTACTGTACTGTTAAATCACATTGAAGTTTTAATGCAAATTTAAAAACAAAGAACTCCTTTATCCTGTTGAGACTGATCCATCCAATTTAATACATTCCGCGATGTGGAAAATGCTGCCTGGTGTTCATTTGGAAAAAAAAAAAAATCATATTTGCTGCTCTTCTTTTTAGTACATAGGAAGAAAGAAATATTTATAAAATTACAGCTTTAGTCCACATGGTGGGGCAGGAGATCCTAGAAAGAGAGCTGTCTTTGAGCAGGCTGCTCTCGAGGTTAAAGACGAAGCTTAACGGGAGAGTTGTGCCTTTAACAACGCAGCTGTTGCTTATGTTTCAGGGCTATTTTTAGATTTCGCAAATCTCACCATAGCCCCATCATTTGTACAATTTGCACAATTGTCAATTACAGCTTTAGTCTGTTTTGCGATGAACTGTAGCCTCTTCAGCCCTAATATGTTTGGGTTACGTCTCAGGAAGGAATTGTGAGAATCCTCTGAATTGTAGAAAAAAGCAGGATAGCAAAAAAGAAAAAAAAATATATATACAGTATATATATTAGATGTATTAAATGAGGAATTATTGAGTGTTAACTTATTGTAGCATAATGTCTTTAAACACTCTAGACCCTTCTTTTTTACTGTGTACCCTCTTCAATTCTATTCACGTTCGCATTACATTGTACCAGCTGGCATAGCCAAGGAGCAAGGGCAGGGGCGCATGCTGGCAGGACAGTTTATAACAATACTGCGCTAAAGAGTCACAATCACAAAGCAGGAATGAAGCTTCATTAAAAGAGGGGGCTTTCTGGTGAAAAGACAGCATCAGTGTGGGCACCCAGGAATCACTATGGGCCAGTAGCCATTTTAAATAAATTGGGAACCCAGAGAATAACTTCAGTGGAGTAAGGAAAATAGGCACAGTGTGGCCTGCAACAAATCCTGATTCCTCTTCTAGTTTGGGTGCAAGTGAACCATTTACACATTCATGGGACATCTTCTGGCACTGGTTAAAGTCAGAAAACCAAAGGGTTACCCCTGTAAGACATGGTTAAGAGTCAGGGTTCAACATGCAAATCTGGGCCACTGGAGAATGTTTTTAATTACTGCAACACAATGAGATTCTATCATTTAGCTGAGATAGATAGATAGATAGATAGATAGATAGATAGATAGATAGATAGATAGATAGATAGATAGATAGATAGATAGATAGATAGATAGAGGCACTGTCGACCCCTTAAACTCTCAGACCACACGTCAGACACCAGGTTAAAGTCCAAAGATGAATATTTATTATAATAATAAAGTGCGGGCGGCACGGTGGCGCAGTGGGTAGCACTGATGCCTCGCAGTTGGGAGATCTGGGGACCTGGGTTCGCTTCCCGGGTCCTCCATGCGTGGAGTTTGCATGTTCTCCCCGTGTCAGCGTGGGTTTCCTCCGGGCGCTCCGGTTTCCTCCCACAGTCCAAAGACATGCAGGTTAGGTGGATTGGTGATTCTAAATTGGCCCTAGTGTGTGCTTGGTGTGTGGGTGTGTTTGTGTGTGTCCTGTGGTGGGTTGGCACCCTGCCTGGGATTGGTTCCTGCCTTGTGCCCTGTGTTGACTGGGATTGGCTCCAGCAGACCCCCGTGACCCTGTGTTCGGATTCAGCGGGTTGGAAAATGGATGGATGGATGGATAATAAAGTGCACAAAGCACCTCCACTCCACTATACTCAATAATAATCAAATAGACAATCCTCTAATCTCCCAGATGCTTAGCCACCCTGCCTCCCAACTCAACTCAATCTGTCTGAGATTTCCCACAGTCCTTTATAGTCCTCGATCCGGAAGTGCTTCTGAGCCGTCAGTCCATGTGATTATCCAGCACTTTCAGGTCAGGTAAAAACTTCTCTTTTTTCTTCAGCCCGGAAGTATATCATTTCTTCCATTCCCATGACTTGGAAATACTTCCGGGCTATACGGAAAATATAAATCTGTGGGCCTCCCTGCAGCGACTCCTGGTGGCCCCCATGGTATCCAGCAGGGCTGTGCATTAAAACTCCACTGTCCATGAGGCCCTGCTGGAATTCGGGGCACCTCCATGTTGCAGGGAGAGCTCCATCTGGCGGCCTGGGGGTATTGGCCGGGATGAACGGCCAGCCATATCCCACGATAGATAGATAGATAGATAGATAGATAGATAGATAGATAGATAGATAGATAGATAGATAGATAGATAGATAGATAGATAGATAGATAGATAGATAGATAGATAGATAGATAGATAGATAGATAGATAGATAGATAGATAGATAGGCCGTACCTATCACACTTGGGAAACGCAGGTTTTATACAGTACCCTCCATAATGGTTGTGACAATAAAATATTTCTCCTTGATTTATCTCCACCTCTACTCTACAGTTCAAAATTACAAATCAGACAATCCAGATGTGCACATTGTAGCCTTTCACTTAAGGGAATTTGTACACACTTTGGTCACACCATGTAGAAATGACAACACTTTTTTCTATATGGTCCCCCCATTTCAGGGTATCATCATGTTTGGTACAATTGGTGTCAGTGGTATTTGTGATTCCTCAGGTGGGTTTCATTGCTTCACAAGACACCTTGGCTTACCTCTACCCTTTGGAGTCTGGAGTTGCCATTGTGCAACATGAGGACAAGAGCTGCACCCATGACTAATGTACTAAGCAGGGGTTTTTTTATTTTATTTTTTTTAACTTAATCACAACTTTTTTCCATCCTAATTTTCATTCTTTTTTTCCAAGCGTTTTGGTTATTTAATCCATTATTTACTAATTTGTGGGTCCGACGCTAAAGTAGTTACATCCTTTCATCATTCCATGTTTTTGCCTGGGTGTTTTTTAAATTTCTTAATTAGAACACAATGAAGGGAGAAAACTACCAGCAAAACAGCAAAATAATAGAAAACATTAAAAGAGGGGTAAGCATTTAAAGCTATAGCAAAACCAGCAATATTTGTAAATGTCTTAAAAATGTTAGAAATCATACTGCTGTGCTTTTCTGAATCCAGAATAAGACAAGAGAAAGTAAAGACAAGCTACTAGAGATTGGTTATTATTACTGATTGTGAATCTTGTAGGAACAAAAACATGCAGCCTTAGTGGGTCTCTAAAACAGAGTTTGGGAACTGCTGGTCTAACCATTAAAGGTGCTATTAGTATCTTTAGAGTATCCATCCATCCTATCTTTTCTACCCATTTTTTCCTAATCATGGTGGCAGGCAGTCAGTGTTTCTAGTATCTAGGTGGGCTTCTTGTGTGGATCATCAACATGAGTAATCATCTGCAGCTTCCCTCAACATTCCCAAGGAATGGAGGTGGCACCATAAGACCGTAAATTGGAGTAATTGGATCTATCTATCTATCTATCTATCTATCTATCTATCTATCTATCTATCTATCTATCTATCTATCTATCTATCTATCTATCTATCTATCTATCTATCTATCTATCTATCTATCTATCTATCTATCTATCTATCTATCTATCTATCTATCTAACCAATATACAGTACAACTTCATTCATGTGTGTACTGTATATTTGCCTTGATAGGGTACACACTATGAAATTGATTATTAAGTGCTTTATTCAGTGCCCTGTGTAATGTTTGGGACAAAGACACATTTTTCCTTGATTTACCCCTTTGCTCCACAGTTCAGAATTACAAATAAACAATTCAGACGTGATTAAAGTGCACATTGGAGTCCTTCACTTAAGGGGATTTGCAGACATTTCAGTCACACTGTGTAGATATAGAAAGACTTTTTATACATAGTCCCCCATTTCAGGGCATTGTAGTGTCTGGGACATAGTAATGGTCGGTATATTGCAGCAGTCATATTTAGTTCTTTGTTGCAGATCCCTTGCATGCATTTGCCGCTTGAAGATTGTGATAATTTGGGTTGAATTAGGATGCCTGGTTTGGCCTTGCGAGACTTTTCCAATTTCTAGCTTTGAAAGATTCCTGTGTTGCTTTAGCAGCAAGTTTGGGCAGCTTGCTGTAGGATGAAGTGCCATCTACTGAGTTAACTACTGAGTATTTACACTTCCACAGACTAGCATTTAATTGAAACTTGCTCACTTGCATCTAGTTAAAGGAATGTAACTGTTTGTTTCCAGTGTGATGAAAGTGATGATGTTTATCAATTGCAAATTGTAATCTATATATTTTACCATTAGAAACACATTTTTCAAGCACATTCCATTACAGATTAGTAGTATTAGCAGCAGTAGCACAGTCATCGGTGCAGAATACAAGGACATTCCTCCTTGCATGCTGTATGTTTGACGCCTGTGCCATCATACAATAAAATAACACTCCAACTGTAAGTGATTGTTAAAGTAACAAAAAAACTGTTTTTAGCCATTTATACTCGTTATATTGAAAAAAAGCTGAATTAAAATAATTAAATTCTGTTTATGGAATTTAAGTAATATACCATTCTAAAAAAAAAAAACCCTGCAAATTCAGGCCTTCAATTTTAATCAGCTGAGTATACGACATAAAAGGATTACCTTTTCCAGACATTTTAGTTCCATTTCAGTAGGCTGAGTTAGTGGTTTTACAGCAATCAATAATTTGTTGTGTGTCGACAACAAGACTGCTAACACATAAAATCTAATATTGGAGACAGTTTAATGAGGTTTGTATGGTAAAGAACTCAGATTCCTCTAAACATGTTACTTATTATGTTTCCTTAACATGAATCAGTTCCAGTTACCAAATCCAATCCATATAAAAATCCATGAGTGAAATGGCAATTATGATCAATGTCACTAATCAGTCCAGTGCCGCTTTATCTGTTTTCAAAAAGCAGAGCATTGTTTTATAAAAACTGAAGACAGTACCTAATAGCCAATTCAGAAGATATATATTCTACAGTAGTGTAAACTATGATTGTCCATGGATTCGTTTAGTGAATTCTCCTTCCTAATGTGTTTGAAGGGTTGGGGACTTTGGGATGGTATAGGAGCTTAGAATAGTGGGTATGAAGGTCTACAGCGTATACTAATAGGATCAGGTGCCACCGTGAACTCACATGTATGAGACTCTTAAATAAAATCATATGAAAATGTTTGGGAACCCCTCTTAATTCTTTGGATTTTAGTTTATCATTGGCTGAGCTTTCAAAGTAGCAACTTCCTTTAAATATATGACATGCCTTATGGAAACAGTAGTATTTCAGCAGTGACATTGAGTTTATTGGATTAACAGAAAATATGCATCATAACAAAATTAGACAGGTGCCATAAATTTGGGCACTCCAAAAGAGATATGACATCAATACTTAGTTGAGTCTCCTTTTGCAAATCTAACAGCCTCTAGATGCCTCCTATAGCCTTTGATGAGTGTCTAGATTCAGGATGGAGGTATTTTTGACCATTCTTCATACAAACTCTCTCCAATTCAGTTCAATTTGATGGCTGCCAAGCATGGACAGCCTGCTTCAAATCATCCCATAGATTTTCGATGATTTTCAAGTCAGGGGACTGTGACGGCCATTCCAGAACATTGTACTTCTACCTCTCCATGAATGCCTTTGTAGATTTCAAACTGTGTTTTGGGTCATTGTCTTGTTGGAATATCCAACCCCTGCGTAACTTCAACTTTGTGACTGATGCTTGAACATTATCCTGAAGAATTTGTTGATATTGGGTTGAATTCATCTGACCCTCTCGACTTTAACAAGGGCCCCAGTCCCTGAACTAGCCACACAGCCCCACAGCATGATGGAATTTCCACCAAATTTGACAGTAGGTGGCAGGTGTTTATCATGGAATGCGGTGTTCTTCTTCCGCCATGCAAAGTGCTTTTTGTTCTGACCAAATCACTCAATTTTTGTCTCATCAGTCCAAAGCACTTTGTTCCAAAATGAATCTGGCTTGTCTAAATGAGCATTGACATACAACAAGCGACTCTGTTTGTGGCGTGAGTGCAGAAAGGGCTTCTTTCTCATCACCCTGCCATACAGATGTTCTTTGTGCAAATTGCACTGAATTGTAGAACGATGTACAGATACACCATCTGCAGCAAGATGTTCTTGCAGGTCTTTGGAGGTGATCTGTGGGTTGTCTGTAACCATTCTCACAATCCTGCTCATATGCCGCTCCTGTATTTTTCTTGGCTTGCCAGACCTGCTGGGTTTAACAGCAACTGTGCCTGTGGCCTTCCATTTCCTGATTCCATTCCTTACAGTTGAAACTGACAGTTTAAACCTCTGAGATAGCTTTTTGTAGATGTTCCCCTAAACCACGAGACTGAACAATCTTTGTTTTCAGATCTTTTGAGAGTTGCTTTGAGGATCCCATGCTGTTACTCTTCAGAGGAGAGTCAAAAGGAAGCACAACTTGCAATTGACCACCTTAAATACCTTTATATCTCATGATTGGACACACCTGTCTGTGAAGTTCAAGGCTTAACGAGCTCATCCAACCAATTTGGTGTTGTAAGTAATCAGCATTGAGCAGTGACAGGCATTCAAATCAGCACAATTACAAGGGGACCGAAATTTTTGCACAGCCAGTTTTTCACATTTGATTTAATTTCATGCAACTAAATACTGCTTCACTAAAAATCTTTGTTCGGAAAACACCTCAGTACTCAGATGTTCCTAGGAAATGAAAGAGATACCACTGTTATCTTTTTTATTGAAAGTATTGTAAATTATTATGCAGGCTGAGAGGGGTTCATATGACTGTATGTCTTATTATGCTGTATTGTTTCTTGGAATTGCAAATCCTTAATGCTTTGTAACGTAATTGGATGCTAACCTGTGGAAACAAAAACCTTCCACCAGACAATTATAGAATCATAAAGCAGATAGATAGATAGATAGATAGATAGATAGATAGATAGATAGATAGATAGATAGATAGATAGATAGATAGATAGATAGATAGATAGATAGATAGATAGATAGATAGATAGATAGATAGATAGATAGATATTTGTCTGTCTCTCTGCCTGTCTTACTGTATATTCTTTTCAATTGTTTAAATATGAAGACATGATGTCATGGGGTGTCTCACACTCCCAACCTCAGACACAGCTACCCTGCACATAGGTTTTACTCCCAAAGACTCTTCTGTCAGGGCACAGGCCCTTTAAAACAGGTACGATGGATGTCATAATATGCTGAAAATGCAATATGTAGTATCCATAACTTTAAAGACATTCGTCTATCTTCTTCCCTCAATATGTTACCCCTACTTTCTCCAAATGAGGCAACTTACAAACTAAAAGATGCCTCATGTCATACAGTTAAGCTGCAGTTTGTGAAGTGTCAGAACTGTTAAACTGAATACGAAAAACAGTACAGAAACAGTGTTGAAGTGTTGGGGCACCCAGTGGCAAACCCCATATACCTGAATGGAAAAGAAAAAAAAATATTTTACAAATGAGCATTAAATGTGACTTCTCAGATGGGAGTCTAGTTGTGCCTAACTAAAAATGGCAGATATTTTGGCTTTAGGTGTTTCCGGCAGGAATAGGCGAGTCTAAGCAGACGGATGCCAGAAGTGACGTCAGTGGTGGTAATGCCTTCAGTCTCCCAGTATGCAGAGGGAGGAAAAGAAGAGGCATTAATAAACACAGTGCCAACCCATGGAGAAATGGTTAGAAATTACTATTAGCAGAGCCCTTAAGCTTTCCCCTATGCACACATGTAACATGGAGCATGGTCTTTATTCCTTATTATTATATTGTATATAATTGTATGGAATGCCTTTTAACAATTCCCATTAAAAATGGCCAAAGTTTTGAAGCTAAAATGTCTATGATTAATACTTTTAGGAGAGCCACATCACAAAGATTTCTCATTAAAGTAGGCGGAAGGACAGTGTAGCTGCTCCCGAATGTTTTCTCCTGGTACAGATAAGACCACGCTCCGACTGATGTTTGAAGAGTATTTATTTGCTCTGTCTCTCTCTTTTTACAGCTCTCAAACACCGTGAAAAACTAAAATAAAAGAAAGCTAGTAAATTAAACAATTAATGAATTACACAAGTGTAAGGATAACAAATTAAAACATACCGTGTGCGCCTTCTGACCAGAAATTCAGGAGTCTCTATTACAGTCTCTCTGATACTTCATTTCTTACTATCTTATTAAAACTAAACAGCTCGTCGTCCATGAAGTGTGTCACTATGTGCATTTCCACTCCACTAATGAACCTTACCATGTGACCACTTCGCCCTTCCGTTCAGACCAACATTGCAAACTTACGTACAAATACATTGAGATTATAAAATAAATAAAATTACAATTAGAAATGCAATTATTATCAACAATAAGATTGCACCACAACTATATGATATACAATATCATTTACAAAATATATTTTACAAATTCAAGCATCAAATTTACATATATATACACACACATATTTTGCGACAGCTACAGACAGGGTTAACATTAAATGCATTAGTGCAGTTGCCATTGACTTCTATTGCTAAGCTGCTGTGTCGACATGCTAAAGAAACAGAATTTCTAGTTGTAGGTTTGCACACTGTAGACTACTGCAATCCTTAGCTGTACATTTGGCAGGTTACACTTTAATTTGCTGGTCAGATTTCTGTTTAAAATCATTTGACTCAGATTTATCTTATAAAACTTAACGTTAATTGGTAATCAGACGTGTGTATTTCCTATCATAGAAAGAAAGCAAAACAAAAGCAATGATTGCTTGTGTAATATCCAGACAGATGAACTGAAAAACTGTAAAATTAATTATAACATTTCTACCCGATATTATTTGCATTTTTTTTTCTCTCACTCTTTTGTTATCAATGAATTATTTTGTTAATTGGAATCCACTAAATAATCTGAGCCCATAGAAAATTATAAAGTCTCTCACTGTTTGTTCATTATATAGACACAATGGTCTGGTTAAGCCTGGAATTTTAGGACAAATAAATTACCAAAAGAATGGGCACATGATCTTACAAGGTCTTCACAGTAAGGTAATAATTTTCTTTGGTAACATTTGTAACGGTGAAGGGGACGTTAAGATTCACTCTATCCAAAGATAATGTTATTCATTTTATTATGGGGACCCCAGGAACACACCCAGCCTTGACCCGACATGCACACACAGAGACCTTGATTAGCAGCTCAATGAAACAGTGAATTATAACGATAATCTCTCGCTATATAAAATCTAATGTCTGTCCGTCTGTCAGTCTGCATGTCTGTTCGCTTCACGAGAGAACTACTTAACGGATTTAGATGAGTTTTTTTTTCTATAATTTGCTTGAATATTCTGGTTAATTTTGCAACTTCTGCCATTGCACTCTGTATCATAGTTCTCTGGCGGCACCAATTTATTTGCATGAACCCAAGAGACATTCAGCAGGCCGAAGGAAGGGGGAACGGGGCCCTCCTCACTCATGTTCCAGCGTGTACCTTACCTCTGCTTAGCTAGCCAATGAGAGATCTACTTAACGGATTTAGATGTGTTTTTTTTTCTATAATTTGCTTGAACATTCCGGTTGATTTTGTGACTTCTATCATCACGTTAAGTATCATATTTGTGCTAATCTGAGATAGGGGAGGGGGAAGCGTGACCTCAGATGTAGGGAGCTGGGTAGGGTCCTCCTCACTGTCCTGTTTCACTACTATGTGTGTGGAGCTGCAGGGGACAGCTAGTAAGGTATATATTGATCAAATAATAAAAAGAAAAAAAAATGCTCTCCCCTGATGGCGGTAATTATTTACATACACAAAACGACTCAATTAACAATTTATACTAACAGCAGAGTCCAAACCAGTCCAGTAAAGCACAAGCAGATGATGATGGAAAGTGGGATAAAAACCCCTGTGAATAGCCCCTCTGATGGAAATGTAAAGTTTTGTCCTACCAGGTTCCCTTGCAGTGTAAAGATATGATGGGATCAGGAGTGCTCCCCAGATGAAGATGATGTCAACAAAGATGAATGAACACTGACAAGCAGGCATGGGACAGCACATATTTTCAGAAGAAAACATAATCCAAGGTAGTTGTAGTTGTAATCCAATGGCGTGTGTGACAAGTAGAAACAAAACAGATATTATCGCGATCCCCTCACCGTCTTTTTGGCTCCGTTTTAAAGAGCCTGCTTTATTATTCTTCTTTCCAGCAACCCCTAAGCCCTTTGAATGTGCCCAATAGATAGATAGATAGATAGATAGATAGATAGATAGATAGATAGATAGATAGATAGATAGATAGATAGATAGATAGATAGATAGATAGATAGATAGATAGATAGATAGATAGATAGATAGATAGATAGATAGATAGATAGATAGATAGATAGATAGATACTTTATTAATCCCAATGGGAAATACTGCTGGGGCTGCAGGGAGTTGCAGGCTTTTTTAAGTAGCGCTGCTACACGCTAATGTTACCTGATACACCAGAAGAGAGGGTGGAACACTGCCAGGGGGTAATATATTATTGAGTGTCCCAGTAGTAGAGAAATATGAAATAGAGAAATCCTACAGACTTACATAAGCCAGCAAGGGTATCCCCTGCCTGTGTATTGGTTGGATCTCTGGTTTACAAGCATATTCTGTAGAAAAAATGGTATGCTTTATATGGTGTATGTAACAAAATGTTTAGTTTGGAAGTGCCTTAGCAGAATCACAAATAGCTCAGTTACACATGATGTTCCAGTCTCAGTCTCTGACATTTGTCTCCAAGGAGAAAAAGCCCTTATAAATCCTATTTGCTTCAAAAAGTGATGAGCAAAAGAGGCAAGTTTGAATTTTCATACGGTTTTGCACAACTGAAGCTAAAATTCATTTCACAGTCAATTTCTAAATTGCAAAATGCAAAACTCACTAATGAGTGTTTTGGGGTTTGAACTTTTTTTTTAATGGAAAACAAGGAATTCTGCTCCCTAAAGCCTTGTTCACATGGCCGCTTTGACCCATGTTAAAATCCAGTAAAATCGATTCTGTTTATGCCTCTCGTTCACATCGTGGCAGGGGAATAAAGTACGTTTTTTTAAAACACACCATTATGCACGCTACCATGTTTTCCCCACAGAAAAACTTACTACACAGTAAGTCGCTGGTGCAAATTCAATTTTATGTGAATCATTTTGCTCATCATTAATTCAAAACCACAATAAGGAGCAACTACTTTAAATGACTGTGTTGCCTGACTCATTAGCAGTAACAGACATCTCAGGTCATTTTCTTCAAGTTACTTTAACAATAATTTGGATAACTCACCATCATTTTGACCAGAAAGGCTTACATATCCTTCACAAACTGGCTAACGCTCTAATTTCTAGACAGCTTGAAACTTCAATTGTAGATCAGTATTCAGAGCTTAATCAGCATGCAGATAAATGGTTTAATCCTACCTATCTTCTTATATAATACGCTAGCGTGACTGTCCGTTTGTCTGTCCAGGATTTTAAATCACCTGTAGCTTGCAAACCGTTTGACAGATTGGCCTGAAATTTGGTAAACATATACTACGTGATATCTACTGTCTGCTTTCGGTTTGATGATTTTTATTCCTTTTTTTATTTTTATTTTATTGTAGAATCAACTCTCGGCAGTGCTGTGCGGCACATGTGTACAGGCACCGATCTCATTTCCTACCACCTTCGCTGTCACTTCCCCTACCTCTTTATATCTTAAATCATTCTTGAGGCAGATTGAACATTTAAGTGCCATCTTAAGTGAAAAATTAAGAAAAACATACTAAGTAATTGCAACACAAACACTGACAATCAGATTTAACACGAAAAGATGCCGACAGAAGAAGAGAAGAAGCGGACCACTAAGGTGGAGAAAAGAAGAGTTGCTCAGAAAGCAGCAAGCGCATCAACCTCTGAGCAAATGAATGCTAAATGTACAGAGGAAGAGGATGAAAACTATAAGTCAAGTGTGTTCACTGCACGTTATCGTGCAGTCCGCCATTATTGGTATCTTAATATTTTCTAAATGTTCCACAATAGTGAAACAGTTTGAAGTCTTTGGCGCAACATTAGATATAAAATAACATTTCTTATTTATTAATTATTTTTGAGAACAAAATAAATAGTATTCATCACTAATATCTCATTATTCCCTTGGTAATTTTTCAGGATGTGATAGGTACAGAATATCTTAACTACGCAGGCCAGGCACTCCCAGAACAATCACTAATTCACACAGAAATAATAAAACACATATGGATACATTTTTTTTTTTTGCTTTTGAACTGCTATATCCACTTTTGTGTTTATTAGCAAATAATGGTTTACATAAGCTGAATATTAACAAAGAAAAAACAGCAAGATAAAAACAATAAATTAACCTCTGCCTAACCTAATCCTTGCTTCATTTCAAGTCCAGTAAAACGACTTTGTTATCATATCATCCACACACTGTACAGCAGCATACAGTTCCATGAAATAACATTCCCCAGGACCACTATGCAACATATACATAAATACAGGACAAGTGCAAGTCAAGTAAATAATTATGCTATACTATAAACAGATAAATGAATACATTACCACTTATTTGCTTAGCAGACGCTTTTATCCAAAGCGACTTACATCTGAGGTAAACATAATCGAGTAACATTAGGCTGTGGCCTGTTTGTCCCGCAAGTGTAATAGGACAGGTAACAAAAGTTGATTTCCATTAGTGAAAAGATGTGATAACTAATAATTTACAATTATTGATTATAATCACTAAAGCAATTAAACTTAAACAACAAATTAACAAACTATATAAAAGATTACAGAGTTTTATTGTCTTCAATCAATTAGACAGATATTCACAGAATAACTAGGTCTTCAATTGCTTCTTATATATAATGTGGGAGTCAGTAGTACAGGTGGAGGTGAGCAGCCCATTCCACCAAGGGAGAACTACACAGGAAAACAGTCTGGATTGAGAACTGATACCATGCAGAGGTGGCATCACCAGATGCTGTTCCCTGGCAGACCTGAGTGGGTAAGTGCACTGCACTTCACCAGTGTCTCCATATACTCAGGTGCTGACTCATTGACTACTCAGTAGGCATGCATCAGGGATTTGAAATTAATGTGGACTGCTGCAGGGGGCCAGTGTAGTGACCTGAAGAAAGGAGTGACGTGTCCATCTCGGCTGGTTAAATACAAGATGGGCCACTACATTCTGGACCATTTGCAACAGCTTGATAGTACATGTGGGTACTCCTGCTAGAAGCCAGTTGCAGTTGTCCAGACATGATAAGACCAAAGCCTGGACCAGAAGCTGCGCTGCATACTCTGTCAGATAAGGTCTGATCTTGCGAATGTTGTACAACGTGAACCTGCATGAACGAGAAACAGTAGAAATGTGGTCAGAAAAAGATAGCTGCTCATCAATCACCACCCCAAGGTTGTGTATAGACTTGGCAGGTGTTAGTGACAATGAGCCAAGCTGTACAGAGATTGAGAGTTGCAGAGACTGGCTGACCAGGATCACAAGAAGCTCAGTTTTTGCCTGATTGAGCTGTTGGTGGTTGTCCTTCATCTAGGTTGAGATATCATTAAGACATGCAGAGACTCTAGCTGATACCGTATTGTTCTCCGGAGGAAACGACAGGTACTGCTGTGTATCATTGGCATTGCACTGATAAGAGAACCCATGGGATTGGATGATGGAGCTCAGTGAGGTGGTGTACAGAGACAAGAGTAGAGGACCCAGCGCCGATCCTTGGGGTACACCTGTACATGTCTGGTGTGCCTTTGACAACTCTGCTCACCAGGTCACACTGTAGGATCTGCCTGAGATATAGGACTCAAACCATCTGAGAGCATTTCCAGTGATGGCAGTGTCAGAGAGAGTGACAAGAAGGATGTCGTGTTTGACTGTGTCAAAGGCAGAAGAGAGATCTAGCAGGATCAGGACTGATGACATGTTGGTAGTTCTAGCAAGTTGTAGCTGGTTGCCCACCTTTAGGAGAGCCTTCTCAGTTGTGTGGTTCCTCTTGAAGCCAGACTAGTTGATATCGAGTAATCCATTCTGTACCAGAAAGGAAGAGACCTGGAGCCTCATGTACTGTATAAATGGTGTGTATGCACAAAAATGTTGCATACACCTGTTTCCACAATCACTTTGAGATGTATAAAAACTAAACTCAGCGTTAAGCCACGCACATTTCCACTTTTGTCTGTACAACATGTTTTAGTGTGAATTCTACACATGCTGTTATACATGAGGCCCCTGGTTAGAAACAGAAAGCTAAAGTGTCTGCGGTGGGTTGGCACCCTGCCCAGGATTGGTTCCTGCCTTGTGCCCTGTGTTGGCTGGGATTGGCTCCAGCAGACCCCCGTGACCCTGTGTTCGGATTCAACGAGTTGGAAAATGGATGGATGGATGGAAGTTAAAGTGTTTTGGAGAGAAAGGAAAGGAGAGAGACAAGCATGTAATTGTTAACCTGGGATGGATCAAGTGTTAATAATAAATAACAGGTAAGTGAAGAGATAGTAATAACTAAGTAGTTAGAAACAATGAAAAATAAAAAAAATCAACAGTAGTAACAAGTGTAACAAATGTACTGTATATAAATAAGCTAGTAGGGGCAGATCTGACGGCAGCAGGCAGCACAGAGTTCAGAGTCTGGACACTCAAAGGCCAGAATCTTTTGCAGACCCCAGCAGAATTGGTTTAGACGCTACAGTACCTTCTGCCAGATAGAAGATGGACAAAGAGGGACCATAGGAGTGTTGGCAGTTGTCCCTCACAATGCTATAGGCCAGTGGTGGCCAACTCTGATCCTGGAGAGCCACAGTGGCTACAGGTTTTCACTTTAACAATATCCTTAATTAGTGACTAGTTTTTGCTACTAATTACAGTATATATTTGCGTAGAAGTTGCGTCTTGAAACCCGAAAAATTGATCATAGAATCAGATCCCGACTTATACGCCTGTTCAAAAATACGACTTAACACTTTGCTTCTTCCATTCTCGCACCAGTTTCTCAGACACATCGAATTTTGTTGCAGCAGCGCAGTTACCAATTGCTTTCACTACTTCAACGACTGTTAATTTAAAACCAGCTTCATATTTTCTTCTGGTCGAACACTCCGTTGTAAATAAGGGATGTTTTTATGATAAAAGTGTATGAAAAAAACACAAAACAATGCAAATGTCACTTCAGAATAGTTCAGGTATTTCTGTGTGGTCACGTTGGCACAATACATAGAAAAAAAAAGGCAGTGTGCTCAGTGGTTACTCTCTCAGGTGGATGTTAGCATATGTGAAAGGGTGCATCCCAGACACAGACAGGCAGACACGTTCACAGCCATCACCACACGTTTATTTTACAATTCCCTACTATATACAAAGTCCTTAAGTGCACCACACCAAACCCCCCCCCCCCCCCCCCCCCCCCCAGTCTCTCACAAGGCCTGGCTCCTTCAGCCTTCTCCTTCTCTCCACACAACACACAGGGCCTCTCCTTGCCCCCTCTGCACCGACCTTGTCCACCTCCTACCCGACTCCAGCCTTGATTGCAGGGCGGCGGCTCCTTAAGTAGACGGCTGATTGCGGGCCGCACCCAGCCACCTGCGACACATATCATAATCTCTTGGATCAATAGTGTGAATTTTCCACATTCGATTTATACGACCGACATTATAAAATACTGGAAATTATATGGTAAATCAATCCCCAACTTATGCGCGGGAGAACTTAAACGCGAGTATATACAGTAAATTCATTTAATCTATTTGCTATTTAAGATTCAGACCCTTTAAATCAGGGCTGAGCCATGTCATTCCTGTAGGGTCACAGTGGCTTCAGGTTTTTGTTCCAATACAATTGCTTCATGAGAAATCATTCTTTGCTGATGAAGTACTTGTTGCTCAAGTGACATTCTTCTGCTTCTTTTTAGTTGTCTGACTTGTTAAGATTTTGAACCCTTAATTGCTTATTTTCTTCTTAAAATGTTACTGTCATTGTTTTCACTGCTCCTTATTTGTACTATGACGCAAAGGACACAGGAACCACCAGTTCTCCATCAAGCTTGTCTCCATTTCCACCCGTGTGTATTCATCATTCACTATTTGGCTCAATTAAGAAATCAGAAGGAAACTGAAGAGAAAGAGAAGAACTGAAAATGATTCATCCGTTTTAGGCTTCAAATCACTTGGGTGATGCATGAATCATTCTTCTTCTTCTTTCGGAATTTCTTGTTAGTGGTTGCCACAGCGGATCATCTTGTTCCAAATCTTCCTGTCCTCATCATCTTGCTCTGTTGCACCCATCACCTGCATGTCTTCTCTCAGCACATCCAAAAATATTCTCTTAGGTCTTCCTCTGTTCCTCTTATCTGGCCACTCTATCCTTAGTACCTTTCTCCCAATATACTCAGCATCTCTCCTCTGCACATGTCTAAACCAATGCAATCTCGTCTCTCTGACTTTGTCTCCAAACCATACAACTTGAGCTGACCCTCTAATATCCTCATTTCTAATTCTATCCATCCTCGTCACACCCAATGCAAATCTTAACATCTTTAACTCTGCCACCTCCAGCTCTGTCTCCTGCTTTCTGGTCAGTGCCACCGTCTCCAACCCATATAACGTAGCTGGTCTCACTGCCGTCCTCTAGATCTTCCTTTTCACTCTGTCACAAATCACTCCTGACACTCTTCTCCACCCATTCCACCTTGCCTGCACTCTCTTCTTCACCTCTTTTCCACAATCCCCATTACTCTGTACTGTTGATCCCAAGTATTTAAACTCATCCACCTTCGCCAACTCTACTCCCTGCATCCTCACCATTCCGCTGACCTCCCTTTCATTCACACACATGTTTTGAAAGGACAAAAAAAATCTATGATTTAAGAATGAACTGACATGGCAGTCTTACAACACAAACAAGCCATTAAATCAAATATGATCTGTTATTGGTGAGGATTGGTTTCTAATTAAGCAACTGGGATAAAACAAAAACCTGCAGCCACTGCGGCTCTCCAGGATCGGAGTTGGCCAACCTCTGTAAGCTTTGCAGATGCAACCCTTAATAAAGAGATCTTCAATGGAGGCCAAAAAAGTCCCAGTGATCTTTGCTGCTGTGTGTACTATACATTGTAAGACCTTACCATCATAGACACTGCAGTTCCCAAACCAGACAGTGATGCAGCAGGTCAGGACGCTCTCCATGGTGTCCCTGTAGAATGTGGTGATAGTAAGGGGAGATAGCCCTGCCTTCTTCAGCTGCCAAAGGAAAGTAGAGGTCCTGCTGCCCTCTTGACTATGAGAGTGGTGTTAATTGACAAAGTAAGTTCAGTTTCCAGGTGCACATGAGGGAATTTGGTGCTCTCGACCAGTTCCACTACAGAGCCCACGATGTGGACAGCATGGGCCTTCTGGAAGATAGCAATCGTCTCTTCTTCCTTGTCCACATTAAGAGACAGATTGTTCTCACATCAGCAGTGGATAAGCACAGTGCCTGTTCTCCCTGTGGAGGGATGTACTGCCTGACACGTCCAATAAGCATTAAGTATAATTGGTTTGTAACTTGTGCAGTAACAGAAAAAAATATAGTAATTGAGAAATGACTGCCTACTTAATTCACGGAAGGGTCTCCTTAACAGAAGAAATTATTTGGGACATAAAGTTGCAGTCACAAACGGGCCCCAGATATTAAACCCCTGCCATAGTCATTAGGACATGTTGCACTTGAATTATATAAATTTGCTTAGAGTATATATGGTGTCTTAATTCATGATATGATAAACTAGAAGGTTGCCCTTATAGTGTATATTTAAATTCTGGGTGGCACAGTTATTAGTGGTGAGTTCTCATTTGCATGGATCTAGCATCTTGTCTTTAAATCCCATCCATGATGATTTTTTAGGTGAGGTTTATGTGTTCTTCTCTTATCCATGTGGGTTTCCTTTAGCTACCCCTCCAGTTAATTGGTATTTCCAAAGTGGCCCTTAGTGTGTGTGTGTGTGTGTGACTGGGCCCTGCAATGGGACTGGCGCCCTGTAGAAAGCTGCACCTAGTGCTGCTGGGATAGGAAGAACCCCATGCCTAACCTTGGTTTGGATTAAGCAGTTAAGCAGTTTTGAAAAGTTATATTTAAATTCTTTAAATGCATAACCTCTTTTGCTCTGAGTACTTTTGTGAGGATTTTTGATGTCTGAAGGACCAACTGTTCAGTGACTGTGCTATGATCTCCATTTCCTAAACTTGAAATGACCAGACAAGCTCATTAGGTCTGAATTGACTTTGCTAATACCCCACAGAAAAACAAAATGGAAAATCAAGCAAATGAGTGTCTCAGTGAACAGATGCTTTCATTAAAGATCCAGGGCCTCATTAACCTGTCAGCCACAGATGGTTTCTGGGCCACCCATAAGTGCACAGATTTGAAATTTTGCCTGAAGTAAAAACTCCAGGCTTAGTAGAGATGTTACAGCTTCTCGTTGACAGACATCTCAGCGTTCCTTTGCTGTTAAGGCGCATACAGTAATAAAAATAAACACAATGTTCTTACCTAAATAGACACCAGGAAGGAAATTAGATTATCAAATTCCTGGGATTATTTGTCATTTCAAAGAAATAAGAACCTGGTGACGACTCACATGATGAAGCCTAGACACCCTTTCAGTATGTTAACAGCTCAGAGGTCTGTGCATCTCAGTAAAGGATGTAGCAACAAAGAAGGACCACTAAGTTTAGACAGAATGCATTTCTTCTGTTTGTGGAAGAACCAAAGCCGGAACAAAAAATGTCATCTGTTTCACATTTTTTCATTTGCTTAGTTGCATTTCTGTTTTCTGTAGTATAACATATTTCCATGAAGCAATCATTCAGTTTAGTCTTCTGATTCCATGGCTTTACCCATAATAAAGATATTTAAGTAAACTGCTGTAGCTGTTGAGTGTCAGCTGAATAATATAAATAAATAAATAAATAAATAAATAAATAAATAAATAAATAAATAAAATGTTCCTGAACTTAAATAGTTCTGCAAGGAAGCATTGGCTACAATTTAACCACAGCAATGTGAAAGACTGGCATTGAATTATTGGAAGGTTGTGATGCAGCCATTGTAGATAAGGAGCCACAACCGGATGATAAGTGGAAAGGGGTAAGATGTTGTGGGGGCATGTCCTGGTTATGAAGAGTATGGAAATAATCGTACTTTAAATTCATAATTCTAAAGTGTCTCAAAAAAGATAAAGTTGTGTATGTTTGAATCGAAGAATGGACTTTTGGCTGTAAGGATCTATCTATCTATCTATCTATCTATCTATCTATCTATCTATCTATCTATCTATCTATCTATCTATCTATCTATCTATCTATCTATCTATCTATCTATCTATCTATCTATCTATCTATCTATGTTAATTCGACATCTAAAATGAAGGCACAGCTTAAAAAACTTGCCATTGCATTAAAATTCTGTTCATTATGATTAAGTCCAAGGAGGTTCTGCTCAAGCTTTATACCACACTGGTGAGGCCTCATCTGGAGTCCTGTGTGCAGTTTTGGTCTCCAAAGAGGACATAGCAGTGTTAGAAAAAATCCAGAGAAGAGCGACAAGGCTGATTCCAGGGCTAAAGGGGATGCATTATGAGGAAAGATTAAAAGAGCTGAGCCTTTACAGTTTAATCAAAAGAAGATTAAGAGGAGACCTGACTGATGTGTTTAAAAGTATAAAGAGAATTAGTTCAATGGATTGAGACTGGAACTTTAAAATGAGTTCCACATGAACACAGGGACACAGTTGGAAACTTGTTAAAGGTAAATTTCACATAAACATTAGGAAGATTCTCTTCCCACAGAGAAGCATAGACACATGGAATTTGCTACCATGTAGTGTGGTAGTCAGTAGGACTTTAGGGACTTTTAAAACTCAACTTGATGTTATTATGTTAGAAGTAAGTGGAGAGGACTGGTGTCCTTTGTTGTACTGAATGGCCTGTTCTCATGTTGTGATATAGGACAGTGGTTCTAAAACTGTGGGGCGGGCCCCCTGGGGGGGAGCGAAGTAACAAAAAGGGGGGCGCGAAGATATGAAAAAAAGAAAACAAGAATCGAAAATATGACAAATACATCTATTGAAACCAAAACAAATGAACTAAAACTACATTCTGATACTAGAAAAATAAATACAGAGTTAGATAAATGTCAATAAAAGTTAAGTAGGTATAATAAAATATGTATCTATGCTATATCATTAATTAAAAAAGAACAAATTGGTATTAGTGGGCTCCTTTCAAAAAAACATTAGGGTGGCGCGATTAGATAGATAGATAGATAGATAGATAGATAGATAGATAGATAGATAGATAGATAGATAGATAGATAGATAGATAGATAGATAGATAGATAGATAGATAGATAGATAGATAGATAGATAGATAGATAGATAGATAGATAGATAGATAGATAGATACTTTATTAATCCCAATGGGAAATTCACATTCTTCAGCAGCAGCATACTGATACAATAAATAATATTAAATTAAAGAATGATAATAATGCAGGTGAAAAACAGACAATAACTTTGTATAATGTTAAATGTTAACGTTTACCCCCCCCGGGTGGAATTAAAGAGTCACATAGTTTGGGGGAGGAACGATCTCCTCAGTCTGTCACTGGAGCAGGACGGTGACAGCAGTCTGTCACTGAAGCTGCTCTTCTGTCTGGAGATGATACTATTAAGTGGATGCAGTGGATTCTCCATAATTGATAGGAGCCTGCTGAGCGCCCGTCGCTCTGCCACAGATGTTAAACTGTCCAGCTCCATGCCAACAATAGAGCTTGCCTTCCTCACCAGTTTGTCCAGTCATGAGGCGTCTTTCCTCTTAATGCTGCCTCCCCAGCACACCACTGCGTAGAAGAGGGCGCTCGCCACAACTGTCTGATAGAACATCGGCAGCATCTTATTGCAGATGTTGAAGGACGCCAGCCTTCTAAGGTAGTATAACCGGCTCTGTCCTTTCTTGCACAGCGCATCAGTATTGGCAGTCCAGTCTAATTTATCATCCAGCTGCACTCCCAGATATTTATAGGTCTGCACCATCTGCACACAGTCACCTTTGATGATCACGGGGTCTATGAGGGGTCTGGGCCTCCTAAAATCCACCACCAGCTCTTTGGTTTTGCTGGTGTTCAGTTGTAGGTGGTTTGAGTCGCACCATTTAACAAAGTCATTGATTAGGTCCCTATACTCCTCCTCCAGCCCATTCCTGATGCAGCCCATGATAGCAGTGTCATCAGCGAACTTTTGCACATGGCAGGACTCCGAGTTGTATTGGAAGTCCGATGTATATAGGCTGAACAGGACCGGAGAAAGTACAGTCCCCTGTGGCGCTCCTGTGTTGCTGACCACAATATCAGACAAGCAGTTTCTAAGACGCACATACTGAGGTCTGTCTTTAAGATAGTCCACGATCCATGCCACCAGGTATGAATCTAATCCCATCTCTGTCAGCTTGTCCCTAAGGAGCAGAGGTTGGATTGTGTTGAAGGCGCTAGAGAAGTCTAGAAACATAATTCTTACAGCACCACTGCCTCTGTCCAAGTGGGAGAGGGATCGGTGTAGCATATAGATGATGGCATCCTCTGCTCCCACCTTCTCCTGATATGCAAACTGCAGAGGGTCAAGGGCGTGTTGAACCTGTGGCCTAAGGTGGTGAAGCAGCAGCCTCTCCATGGTCTTCATCACATGTGATGTCAGAGCAACAGGCCGAAAGTCATTCAGCTCACTAGGACGTGATACCTTTGGGACTGGGGTGATACAAGATGTTTTCCAAAGCCTCGTGACTCTCCCCTGTTCCAGGCTCAGGTTGAAGATGCGCTGTAGAGGACCCCCCAGCTCCGATGCACAGACCTTCAGCAGTCGTGGCGATACTCCATCTGGACCTGCTGCTTTGCTGGCACGAAGTCTCCTTAGCTCTCTGCTCACTTGCGCTGTTGTAATTATGGGTGGGGATGTCTCTCCTATGTTGGTATCAGCAGAAGGATGTGTGGAGGGTGCAGTACTCCGAGGTGAGAGTGAGAGTGGGTTAGGGTGGTCAAACCTGTTAAAGAAGTTGTTCATTTGGTTTGCTCTCTTCACGTCTCTCTCGATGGTGGTACCCCGCTTCGAGCTGCAGCCAGTGATGATCTTCATCCCATCCCACACTTCCTTCATGTTGTTATTCTGCAACTTCTGCTCCAGCTTTCTCCTGTACTGCTCCTTCGCCGCCCTGAGCTGGACTCGGAGTTCCTTCTGCACGCGCTTGAGCTCATGCTGATCACCGTCTTTAAAAGCCCTTTTCTTCTGGTTCAAAAGGCCCTTCATGTCACTTGTAATCCATGGCTTGTTGTTAGCATAACAGCGTACTGTTCTTACTGGGACTACAATGTCCATAAAGAAGTTGATGTAGTCAGTAGTGCAGTCAACAACTTCCTCAATGTTCTCACTATGAGATCCCTGCAGGATATCCCAGTCTGTAGTTAAAACTGTTATGAAAACTCAGGTCGCAAATACTTAAAGATTCAGAAACGCTGATATAGCACATGTCACAGACACTTGTGCCAGTCCGTCACACACACTTACATATGAATATTACAATTGCTTATTGAATATAATTTTAACACTACTTACTTTTTATAGATTTAACTATTATCATACCTCCAAAATTGCCATTCTGTTAACAGAATTAAGACACAAGTCCTGGTTTACATCCCGTGCTCTGTTGTAGTCTTTGTGGAGTTGGCACATTTTCATGCCCCTCTAGGGCTCTGGTTTTCTTCCCATATCACCAAAGATGTATTGCTGGGGTGTTTGCCGATGGCAGACTGGTTCTGCGTGACTCACTGTGGGTGTGTGTTTGAGTGGGCCCTGTAATGGACTGGCTAGCCTGTTGACTGCTGTTTTCTGCCTTAAATTCGGAGCTGCTGAGATAGGCTGTGGCCCCTGAGACACTGAAGCGGATTAATGTCATGTTATTTATGCATATTAGCATTACTCATATAAGATATTGATGCCACGTGCAGAATTCCCAGAAACAAATCTGTATAAATTTAAAAGTCATGAAACATTCAGCATATCCTGTCTTGGCAAAAATGAAGTTGCATATGGCAGTGCGATTACGTGTCTCACCGCCTCAGTGTAGCAAACAGCAGGTAGTATTAGTTCAGAGATAAAGGTTAAAAGAAAAGAGCCAACAATGGAGTATTCTTGCTTGTTCGCGATGAGTTTTGAAACAATGATTGCACATTCACTTCTCCCACTTTCCAAATAAGCCTTTATGAAATGTGTCAGCCCACAGAGACGAACCATTGGGCTAATTTGCCTTCTGTTCAAGACCAAGAAGTAATGAAGCATACTCTGTGTGTCGTGTTAGCGTTTGAACGGACTCTCTCCATTGCTCATATGGAAGATTATTATCCATAACCAAGCTCATTGTGATTGCCTGATGGAGTGCAGAGCCTGACATACACGTGTGTTTTTCAAATTTCTGGTTCACTCATTTCTCTAAATAATCTAAATACACAGTTAGCTCCCTATAAAGTTAATGCTTTTTCTCAGTGTGCAGCTTCTCGGCTTCAAGTGCACTCTTTTAATGTATTATGTCCAACATCTCAAAGGGTTAAGTCACTTTCCATGGAATTCTCGATTTTTGGTATCTGCAGTCAAGAGATTAGGATCTCACGACATGTATCCCATCAACCCCCTTGTTACACTCACCCACCCACCTCCATTGACATTGGGCAATTAAAGCTTCTAATCAATGGGCATGAAGGAAACCCACCGAAGGATGGAAAAAGCAACTGGGACCTCGTTCAGGAATCTGTGAGGGGGCTTCGATTACTCTACCCATTACTCCACCTTTCCAAAATGCAAAACTGCTTGCAAAGAGCTGTCACATATTCCTGGTGTTAGCAGACCGTTGTTGTATTTATTGAGTGGCAGCGAGAAGGCGTATTTGTTAATAGTTTCCTCCCAAAGGCTGTCTTAACAACATAACCAGCTCAACCTGGCAGAGATGGAGCTCCTTGTTATCCCAGGCAGTCTATATATCCTCACAGGTAGCGCAGTGGTAGTGCTGCTGCTTTGCAGTAAGGAGACTGTGGAAGATTGTGGGTTCGCTTCCCGCTTCTTCCCTGTGTGGATAGCGCTTTGAGTACTGAGAAAAGCGCTATATAAATGTAATGAATTATCTATCTTTAAAACAGGCAGGGGTTAGAAGCTTGTTGAATGTTCAGAACCAAAATATTAGCCGAAAACCGTTACCTAACTAAATGTTTATTTAGTATCGTCATTGTGTTATTTTAGGCCTTAAGCTATTGTGGCTCTTTTGTATCACTGATCCACAATTCAGATCTGTGTGCATTGCCACTATTCTTCACAGCAGTGCAGTGATTAGATTAGATTAGATTAGATTAGATTGGATTAGATCAATTTTATTAATTCCATATGGAAATTCAAATGCACACAGCAGCAGAAAATTAAAAAACAAGAAAACAGAGTCACAGGACTGATAATATAGTCAATCAATCGATAAATAAACTTATCGAGTACATTGGGTGGAAGCACTGAATTGCCTGACAGCAGTGGGCACAAAAGACTGCCAGAGGTATTTCTTAGCACACTATGGTGGAATGAGGCAATGGCTAAAAGTGCTCTAAGACAGCATCTCCTGGTGGGGATTTTTCATGCTGGCATCCAACTTTGCCACCATCCACCTTTCCAAAACAACTTGCAGTGTGCCCAGTGTTGGCCCTGTGATGGAGCAGCCTTTCCCAATAAGTTTGTTCAGGCTTTGTGCACCTTTTGAGCTCAAGTTGCATCCCCCGGGGTACTGTAGCGTAGAACACCACACTGCTTACTATGGACTGGTAGAACATTCCCAGCAGTTTATTGCACACATCAAAACACAGCATACTCCTTAGGAAGTCCAGTCTGGTCCGACCCTTTTTGTCCAGCGCCACTGTGTGGTCAGACGAGCCCAGTGTGCTGTTTATGTGAAGCCCCAGATAATTGTAGCTCTGCACCACATGAATAGTGACTGGTCTCAGAGGCTCCTTGGCATGTCATACCTCACACTGCTGTTGGTGCTGTAGCTACCAGGAAAATGGCAAAAAAATAAAATAAATAAAATACATTATTAGATTTATAATAAATTAACAGAACAATATTATTAAAAAATTATAAAAAAAAATAGACTTTCTTGTATACTCAGCTATGTGAATGGATATTTGAGGAGTAAACCACAAGAGAATGATTATCTCTTATATATATTTCTCTTCTGGTTCGTCCTGCTTCCACTACAAAACCAGTCCCGCCCACACGCAGTCGACATGGCATTTCTCGATTCCTATTTGTCGTCTTCCATGTCATGCACTATACTGGCCTGCTGAGCGTAATACATCCAACAAGTACTCGAGGTGCTGCCACAATGGTGAAGTAGCTTTACCACCTTTGCGGGAGCCACCTGTGTCTTTACAACAGCTTCTTACACAGCAGACATCAGAAGCTAAAAATTATCATGAACACATTCGAGAATACAACTCTTCTCTAGCGTTTGCTTCCATGGGTGCACAGTATAACTCAACCTCCTGGCCACGGACCATACTGTTTTAAAATACACGGGCAAATTTATCACCAAATCTCTCCACTATACGCTAACACTTCTACCTCTCCAGGATATGGACAGTTGTATGTTTTTGACACAGTGCAAGCTACTGAAGTACACTTACAAAATAAAGCCAACTCTGCATGCAGCGAAAATGTGCTTCTCCAGCTAGATTCCATGCTCAGAACCATCAACCCTTTCGGTAAATCATACAAACACATGTATGAAATCGCTCAGTTCAATCCAACAGCATCTGTACGAATGATTTTCAAGGAAAACCCTAGGAAGGATTTACAACGATACAATGCCCTGACATGTCACACCGATGTTGCAGCGATTTTTGTCGGACAAGATGGCGAAACGCCTGCCGAAAGGGACATTTGTGTCTATCCCATGGGCAACTCCTGTAAACAGATTTCCACGCTCAATATGAATTGCGATCCTACGGTTTACCCACTTTTATTCCCTTACAGAGACATTGGCTGTTACAAAGATTTACAACATGTTCCCGATAAAAGAACTGCCAAGCGAATAAAGCTTACTAAGTGCCAATTTTACGTGTACAGATTAGCAATGAGGAATACATTTAGTATTTTGCACTCCAGCGGCAAACTATTCCAACAGTACGTCGTAGATGCGTATGTTAAAGCAGAGGGAGTGCATCTCGGCTATATCAGATTACATCAACAAGATCTGCACGTGGAACAATACAATGTTTGAATACAGACGCACTGCAAGCAAACGCTGAAAATAACAACATACGTGTAGGCAAAATGATCATATTACCATCCACATTTCCAGGAAGTCCAAGATACATGCAACAAAACTATCAGGATGCCATGGCCATAGTACGTAAATTTGGAAAGCCTGATTTATTTATCACTTTCACATGCAATCCTACTTGGCCGGAAATACTACATGCACGCTGCGTCTTTCAAGAAATATTTATTTCTACTTGATTTCTGAATTCCTTTCTCACCGTTTTCCGTTCCTATTCTTACACCGCCGTATGCTACGGCGGGCGTCGGCTAGTATTTTTATATTATGTACATTAAGGAACCATCAACAAGAAATCAAAGTAAAGTTGAATAAACTGGACTCGACAGCTGCATGAATAAAAGGTAAAGTACCACTTCTGGTTAAAGGAAATAGCCCAAAAGCTGATAGAAATCTACGTTCTGTACCTAATGCTTGTATGCAAAACTTGGTTGACTGAAGTGAAAGCGTACTCAAGTTATCATGTTTACACACAGACACAGAGACATAATTCCAAAAATGGTATTTTCGGAGGTCTAAAACATTGAGATTCATCAAAATTTCGAAATCGAATTTTTGGTCGAATCCAATACTTTCCCTATAAGGGGAAGTTAAAAAAAAAACAAACAATAAATGATAATGAAAACAACAGAAGTACTTTAAGTATGAGCCCGAAGAGGAATTCTGACTTGACCATAACAGATGCAGAGAGAAACAGTAAAACCCTGTTGCTTTACTGAATATCCCCAGACATTTCACAGAACTGCAGAATTCCGTTTTGGACCTAAAATGTACAGTTTTGGAGGTAGTTGATCCTCGCCCTCATAGAGGTAACTTTGTCAACACACTTCTAATGAGAGAAGCTTTTTGAAATTTTTATTAAAAACCCCACTGCCAGTTTCTCTCAATGATTCACTTGATCTACTATGTTTGTTTTTTATTTTTTCTGTCTACACTGGCTACCTGAACGTATTCTCGGACTGTCATTTACAGACTATATATTTAAAGGATAAGTTTAGTACAGTATTTTTTAAGCAGAAGTTATTTCTTCACAAACATGTGATATGTTCTGCATTTGCCACAGGAAACTCTTCACGTCCTTTAACCGCCTTAGCATTAGACCCATGCATCACTCGGGCTATAAAAACAGTGCTAAAAGCGTCAAACCTGAGCATCACTCGGGCAACTGTATAGGCGCGTATTGTGTAAGCGTTAGACCCGAGGATTACTCGGGCTGTAAAAACAGTGCTAAAAGTGTTAGTCCCGGGTGTCACTTGGGAAATTGTATAGGCGCATCTTGTATAAGCATTGGACCCGAGGATTACTCGGGCTGTAAAAGTGCCGCAACAGCAACAGCCAGGCATTTTTCGGGAAACGATAAAGACGTGTCTTACATTAGCAACAGGCCAGAGTGTTACCTGGGCAATGGTGCAGACCCGTCTTCTCCTAGCCCCATAATGGAGTCTCGTAGGAAACGTTTTTCAGCAGTCCAGGTGTTGCACACTCTTGACAGTGATACGAATAGTTATAACAAAGTGAATCTGTCTGCAGCCAATGAAATTGAAACTGACAGTGAAATCGAAAAAGATTCTGATGAATCGAAAAGTGATGCTCATGTCAATCGCACATGAGCAGTGTGCTGTTCAAAAGCTGATCAGTCTGGAAAGGAAATCTGCTACTGTTGTCCCGACTCTGATGTTGGATTGTGTATTTCACCGTGATATACCACACAAACGTCACACTTTGACAGTATATGCAATATTGGCATTATTATTATTATTTGTATTGTTATACTTTCTACACTTCTGATTTTGTTCTTTTAGTTCTTTTTGCACCGTCAAAGATGAGACAAAGAGCCATAAAAGGTTTGGGGCACCCACCCGTATAATTGTTCCCGGCTGCAAAATAGTTGAATTTAGTGTACAGTTGTGTACAAGTTTGAGTCCAAAACAGAACTGTCTTGATGAGGCAAAGATGGCGATTTTAAGGGAGAGTAGAGAAAGTGATACAATACAATACAATACAATTTATTTTTGTATAGCCCAAAATCACACAAGAAGTGCCACAATGGGCTTTAACATGCCCTGCCTCTTGATAGCCCCCCAGCCTTGACTGTCTAAGAAGACAAGGAAAAACTCCCAAAAAAAAACCTTGTAGGGAAAAAATGGAAGATACCTTAGGAAAGGCAGTTCAAAGAGAGACCCCTTTCCAGGTTGGTTGGACATGCAGTGGGTGTCAAAAAGAACGGGGTGTGAAAGATAGAGGCACTGTCGTCCCCTTGAACCCTCAGATCAGACATCAGACACCAGATAAAAATCCAATTATTATTTATTTTATAATAATAATGTGCACCAAGCACCCTTCTCTCCACAATACTCATAAATAAATCAATAATCAATAATCAATACAATAAACCAATCCTTCTCTCCCAGACGCATTGCCACCCTTCCACCCAGCTCAGCTCACCCGTCTGGGGTTTCCCAGAGTCCTTTATAATCCCTGACCCGGAAGTGGTTCCATCCCAACAATCCATAAGTCCTTATCACTTCTGAGTCAGATTAAAAGTCCTTTTCTTCAACCCGGAAGCACATCGTTCCTTCCGATCATGTGACCATGACGCACTTCCGGTATGTAGGGCACATAGCCTTCTGTAAGTCTCCCTACAGTGGCTCCTGGTGGCCCCCATGGTATCCAGCAGGGTTGTTTATAACAACTACAATGTCCATAATGCCCTGCTGGAATTTGGGGACCTCCCATGCTGCTGGGAGAGCTCCATCTGGTGGCCTGGAGGTGTGGACCGGAATATTTGGCCGGCCATCACTCACAGGGATCAGTACAATACAATACAATACATTGTATTGTGATGTTATTGGACCCGGAACCGGACGTGACGGCAGCAGTCTCAGAACCGGAAGTGAAGACATCGGGACCAGGCGGAATTTCCCGTAATCGGTCCGCAGTGGAAAGCGAGAAAAAAATCAGCACACTCTGCCACCCCCTGGTCTGGAGTGGAATTGCCCTCCTTCAGGCCCTTTAGCTGCCTCCTATGCACACGTGTGCGACAGCACGTTTTACAGTAGAAAGATGAGATTTAATAAATATGTCATTTTTCAAGCCACAAGTTTTTTACGAGAAACACTCAGGAGGTTAATTTCCCATTGGGATTAATAAAGTATCTATCTATCTATCTATCTATCTATCTATCTATCTATCTATCTATCTATCTATCTATCTATCTATCTATCTATCTATCTATCTATCTATCTATCTATCTATCTATCTATCTATCTATCTACTGTATAGGCAGGTCATCCACTCCAAATGTGGCATTTGTGTGCTTTAATTTGCCGTGCAGTACAAAATGCGGCGTCAGTCACAGCCCATGACCTGATTTCGTTGCTCCTAATGATAGGATTCCTTTTTTATTTTTTGCTCCTTTTATTTCTCCCCGCACGATTCTTTTCTTTAATATCCCCTAGCACTGAAGATATTGGCTTCCTCTCACTTTACCTACTGGCCCATTCTTCAGTGGTCTAGCAGCCCTTGCAGTGAGCCCCCAAAAGATCTTTTTTCTTCTTCAATATAATTAGAGTTCCCCTTCATCTGACAGCTCTGAGAATGTGCTCATTTGTCGCCTTGTCCTTCTGGCTCCCGTTTTCTATAACCGTATCTCAGAAGCTTCTCAGTAAACCAATTTCATAATTTCTTTTTAATTATCCTCCCATAAGCAAGCCAAATAAACACCTCATTACTCTTTCCTTTTCCACAGAGGCAACCTATTTGATTTTTACTTTTAAAATCTCTCAACACATTTTAATCTCTTTAAACCTAAAATAAAAAAATAAAAAAAAAACCTCTCTGATGAGCTTCAGATTGCATTAGCCATTTCTTATGAGTGCAGCCTGAGAAATCGCATGTGGCTTAACTGTAATTTGTAATGTGCGCCTATTGCACACGGAAGTTTTCACACACTTCTTGCTCTCTCCCTCTCACTGTCTCCTTACCGAAATGTCACCTCGGTTCTCGCACGAGAGCCGTTTCATTTGCATTAAAAAGCAAAGTATTTATCATGAAAAAAGAAGCCCATATTTTACAGTGAACGTTCATTTTCTTGTATGGTTATAACTTTGCGACAGCGATATTGTCCTAATTGCTTTAATGTGCCTCATCTGAATTGGCATTCAGTGTTAGTTTTCAGCCAACACTGGAGTCTGACAATAAAGCCATTGTGCTGAGTTGTAAAGATAATAAGATCTCAGACACATTTCTAGAATGTAAACTCTTTTTATAGTTTAGGTTTACAAAAAGGCTAAATTCCCTTGTTCTTAATGTTGAACAGCTGCTAGAGTGTGAGGAAGTTAATAACACTCAACAGTGACAGTACGATTCTTAAAAAGCGGTTTATTTTTTATTTGCATGCAACATTCCCATTGATACAGTGTGACTTGAGCACACAGTTTATACACAATTTGGAGGACAATTTCAGCAGTGATGTCCTGTACTCCTCCTGCCAAATATGGACAATACACGTTCAAAAAAAGGTACTGTGTATGGAAAGTCACTACACTGATGGAGACTTTGCCCAGCAGGGGGCAGTAGCTCCCTGGGTATTTAGTTTCTTCCATAACAGTGATAGAGAATAATGCTTTTAATATACTTTGTTGCAGAAATGGAAAGTAAGAGGCATTCAAAATATGCACTTGACTTGTTTTATTGGTCAACATGTACAGCTGAAAAGAAGCCCACAGAGAAAAAATGTTCTCTTTGGCAAAGAACAAAATATCCCATAATTCCTCCACTGATTGGCATGGATTTCAGTTTATGTCAGAGTTTATAGTTGTTGTGGCTGGGAGTCCCAAAGCGTGCAAGTTCCAAACTGTATTTCCAAAAATGACTACTTGGGGGAGATCTCATCAAAAAACCCCAGCTCGACTCAAAAAGAGCCTAATAGAATCTTAACCCTTTGAACCCCACAGGCCAGTTTTTGTGCCAGCCACAGTACCTGACGGCCGGGACCCATGCCCGGCCCGGACACCCCTTCGACACTGGATCCGGGGGAGTAGCCATGGGATGCAAACTACATCCCCTGGGACTCTTGGTGGCAGCCCCCCTGGGTTGGATCTTGTCCTGTCTGGGGCCACTTTCTTGGAACACTGGAGCTCATCCCTGTTGGTCTCCGTGGCCACTGCCAGGTGGAGCTGCACGGCTTAACGAGCCTGTGTGGGCTGAATGCAGCCACAACCGGAAGTGCAGCCTAAATTAGGTTAATTACCATCTGAAGCACTTCCAGGTGGGCTATAAGAGGAGCCTACAGCCATTACTCGAGGCGCGAGAGTCGGGAGGAGGAGGACAAAGCTGCCTGGGAGGAGTGGAGGAAGAGGAGTGATTTCTGGGGTGTTTTTGATTTCTGTGTGCTTTGGGGACTGTGTAGGGCCTGTGGGACACAGGGAAGACGTGCCCCTTGGCTGAAGACTACAAAAATAAATATTTTTGTGTCTTTTGACCGTGCCTCAGATTTCAGTCTGTGTCGGGTCGGCGCCAACCAAGCACTTCTGCCACACCACATAGTGGTATATGCCTGAAAGGCCCTCTGTGATAAGTGGCCACTGGCACGGTGAGAGGTTTTAAATGAATAATAAACGTTCTGAGAAGTGCAGGCTCCAATCTGGTGCGGGTATGAGCAAGCGTGTTTCACTCTGGGGATGATTGGGGTGTTTGGCTGATCGTGCATGCATGAGCAAATACGAGTGGATCATTCATACCTAGGAGGTTGTGGCATATCACACCTGCGCCCAATCAAGTAAATATAAGGGGAGCCTGCATGGCAGAAACAGGAAGAAAGAACAGAAAGAGCAAGATGGAGGTTACGAGGGAACTGAAAGTGAAAAAGGCAGCAGGATCAGGAGACACCAGGGTTTGGAGGAGAGGAGAAGCGTTGGGCCAACGCTCGGGGCTAAATAGGGTCACTCCAGCTGAGCAGTTCTGAGGGTAGTTGGAGTGACCCAATGCTCATTGGGGGCTCAAGGAGTGGCAGTGGGAAATGAAGGAGTGAAGCGAGGTGTGGTGCCCTGCCTGGAGCCTATGATGGCATCAGGGATATGAGTCTGTGAGGTTGGGTGTCTTCTTTACTGCAATATCCCATACGGGATAAGCGGAGGAGACGTTAGGTTTAGAAAGGATGCACTGAGGACTGAGTTTTTTTGTATGGAACAGCTTCCTGCCTGCAATTTTAACCTCATTTTATCGCTTATTTATTAATGACATTTTAACCTCCATTTTGACGTGTTTTATTGGATTATTTATTGAAGATTTATAGATCCATGCAGTGCACTTTTGAACACTGTCTTTCGATGGGTTTTAATAAAAGCACTGAGCACTTTTGCACCAACCCCTTGCTGTGACGTGTGTGTCCTCGTTTGCTCAGCTCATCTCAGTTCATAACTATCAATGGTTCAGGTTCAGGAGTCCACCAGACGTAACAGGGGGCATGAAGTCGACCAGGACCATCACTCTCACCTATCTGTAGTCATAACCCTGCTGGCATGAATAACAGCCTGCGCATATCTGTTACGCTATACTATCCTTTAAATGTTGCAGTCCACTGATGTAGAAGCATATTCTCGAAAGGCCACTACACCACTCTGCTGCCATAACCCGAATGGACGGAATACCGGCTTTCACAATATTAGACTATGCCCAAAATATAGATAGATAGATAGATAGATAGATAGATAGATAGATAGATAGATAGATAGATAGATAGATAGATAGATAGATAGATAGATAGATAGATAGATAGATAGATAGATAGATACTTTATTAACCCCAAGGGGAAATTCACATACTCCAGCAGCAGCATACTGATACAAAAAAAAAACAAAAAAAAAAACAATATTAAATTAAAGAGTAATAAAAATGTAGGTAAAAACAGACAATAACTTAGAATAATGTTAACGTTTACCCCCATTACCCCCCCCCCACCCAGCCCCCACCCGGGTGGAATTGAAGAGTCGTATAGTTTGGGGGAGGAACGATCTCCTCAGTCTGTCAGTGGAGCAGGACATTGACAGCAGTCTGTCGCTGAAGCTGCTCCTCTGTCTGGAGATGATCCTGTTTAGTGGATGCAGTGGATTCTCCACTATTGACAGGAGTCTGCTCAGCGCCCGTCGCTCTGTCCAGCTCCATGCCTACAATAGAGCCTGCCTTCCTCACCAGTTTGTCCAGGCGTGAGGCATCCTTCTTCTTAATGCTGCCTCCCCAGCACACCACCGCGTAGAAGAGGGCGCTCGCCACAACTGTCTGATAGAACATCTGCAGCATCTTATTGCAGATGTTGAAGGACGCCAGTCTTGTAAGGTAGTATAACCGGCTCTGTCCTTTCTTGCACAGCGCATCAGTATTGGCAGTCCAGTCTAATTTATCATCCAGCTGCACTCCCAGATATTTATAGGTCTGCACCATCTGCACACAGTTACCTTTGATGATCACGGGATCTATGATGGGTCTGGACCTCCTAAAATCCACCACCAGCTCCTTGGTTTTGCTGGTGTTCAGGTGTAGGTGGTTTGAGTCGCACCATTTAACAAAGTCCTTGATGAGGTTCCTATACTCCTCCTCCTGCCCACTTCTGATGCAGCCCATGATAGCAGTGTCGTCAGCGAACCTTTGCACATGGCAGGACTGCGAGTTGTATTGGAAGTCCGATGTATATAGGCTGAACAGGACCGGAGAAAGTACAGTCCCCTGCGGCGCTCGTGTGTTGCTGATCACAATGTCAGACCTGCAGTTCCCGAGACACACATACTGAGGTCTGTCTTTAAGATAGTCCACGATCCATGCCACCAGGTATGAATCTACTCCCATCTCTGTCAGCTTGTCCCTAAGGAACAGAGATTGGATGGTGCTGAAGGCGCTAGAGAAGTCTAGAAACATAATTCTTACAGCAACATTGCCACTGTCCAAGTGGGAGAGGGATCGGTGTAGCATATGTACCGCAGTTTAGTATCGCTACTTAGGCAAGTTACACTTTTTTAGCTGCAAGTCAATTGTAATTTTTTTTCTCATAAGTTTCAAGAAGAGTATGTAGTACTAGGGTGTTGTATCCTGTTAGCCATTATGGATGTAGTGAGAAGTCAAGCAAAATTACACCTTTTATTGGATAACTAAAAAGATTACAATATGCAAGCCTTTGAAGCAACTCAGGCCCCTTCTTCAAGCAAATTGTAATACAGAGACTGGAATTCCCTGTATACACACCAGGACAAATACAACAATGGAAAACCTTCAAGTGGGACATCTTAGATGAAAAAAAAATAATATTCCTCTTCAGGCTAAAATGCATTAAGTAAGAAAGGAGAACAATTTATGGTCAAGATCTTTGGATAAGATAACTGTCCAACAAAGTCTTTTGAAGTTTCTGATGGGTTTTTCAATACAATGTGGGTCTGTAGTCAGGTTGTCTGTGTCAGTCGAGAGATGCAAACAATCCTCATGGCCATAAAACTCTTGTCTCTATTTAAACCGTGTTGTAATGTGTTTTAGTATGGGTTTAACTTTCCATTCTTTTCTCTCTTGCTGTGTTCTGAAGTTGCCCATAAGCCCTGCAACTTTAAAGTAACTGTCACAGTGTCCATGGCTGTTGAAGTGATCTCCTACAGGAACATCCCTATTGCCATGCTTGATGTGGAACCAGTGGAAATTCATTCTCTAGTGGAGGGCTTGTCCAGTTTCTCCCACACAGAGTGCAATGTCAGGACATTTCAAACAGAGAATGAGGTAGACCAAATTAGATGATCTGCAGGAAAATGATCCCTTTAT
This sequence comes from Erpetoichthys calabaricus, assembly GCF_900747795.2. Lineage (NCBI taxonomy): Eukaryota > Metazoa > Chordata > Cladistia > Polypteriformes > Polypteridae > Erpetoichthys > Erpetoichthys calabaricus. The sequence goes on from NC_041397.2 coordinate 17,293,984, forward strand.
GCAATGTTCTAGTCGGCAGTGTGGTATGACTACACGGACTGTATTATAAATGTGAGCACACGTCTTTTCTGTAGGCAATAAGTTGTGCCATTTTCTGTTGGTTTGGACAATTAGTTGCTGCAAAGTTTAGCGGTTGTCTGTATGCCAGGAAGGGGAGGTTCTAGAAATCCATTTTCCAGTGTTTGGTCATTTTGTAGCATTGACTGAAGTTCTTTTATAATTTTTCGAAGTGCTTCAAGATGTGGGTTATAGGTGACAACAAGGGGGATGTGGTTCTTGTCTTTGTTTTTATATTCCAGAAGGTGGTCTCTGGCTATGGCAGTAGCTCTTCTTATTTGAGTGTCTATTGTTTTGAGGGTATAACCTCATCTGATGAAATCTTGTCTGAGCTCCTGCAGTTGTTTATCCCAGTCTGTCGAATCTGAGCAAATACGGTTGTATCGTATTGCTTGGCTGAAAACAATAGAGCACCTTATATGCTTGGGGTTGAAGATGTCACTTCTCAGGTAGGTCCTTCTGTCCGTCGGTTTGTGAAAAACAGAAGTTACAAGGGTGTTGTCTTTCATTTGAATGGTGGTGTCAAGGAAGCTGACTTCTGTTTTTGAATAATTCAGCTTCAGCTTTATGTTGGGGAGGAAAGAATTATATTCATTATGAAAATGGAGGAGGTCTTCCTCTCTGGCAGTCCAGATTATGAAGATGTTGTCTATGTAACGGAGATACAGCATTGATTTTAAGATCCACATTGACATAAAATCCTCTTCCAATTTTGCCATAAATAGGTTTGCATAGTGAGGTGCAAATCGACAGCCCATTGCAGTCCCCATTTGTTGCAAGTAGATGTCTTTTCCATATGAGAATAAATCATGTGTTGGACTGAATTTTATCATTTGTATAATTGACTCTGTGGGTAAATCATGTTGTTGATTTGTATAACTGACTCTGTAGCTAAATCTGTTGTTAGTAGAGAAGAGGGTGGAAAGCATTTCAGTTGTACTTTAGCATGGGATCAACAGAGTGTGCATGAAAAATACAAGCAGGTTAAGAGAGCCGTTGCTCTTCTGCTCTACAGGAGGTTTCTTTCCTCCCTGTGCTCACCTTAAGACATCTGCGTTATGGTGTAGTGAATGTAGATCAGAGCATCCTCCACACCTATACGTGTGTCTGATAGGCAAACTACAGTGGATCCAGATGTTCTAAAACCAGGGGTCACAGCTGTTTTAGGACCAGCCTATCAAAGTCTTTATGATATATGAAGTAAGAGCAACTGCTCTGAAATCCTTGGGATTACTGGAATGCCCTTTCTTTGGCACTGGGACCACACAGCTGGGAAACCTTCTGTTAATTTAGGGAAAGGGAGGACACGGATGATGAAGGACCCCGCAGTGCTGGCTGGCTCATGTTTTCAGCACCCTGGGGCTGATTCCATCTGGCCCTGAAGCCTTGTTTATGCAGAGATTTCCCAGCTTGCTCCTCACTTGATCAGCAAAGACAGTCTCTTTACCTTCTTCCCCTTGGTAATATCCTTCATCAGAACAATATTCATTTTCTTTGCTATGCTCATGATGCACAGCCCTACATGTCCATAAACCTCCTTCCAACTACGTAGCCATACTGCATGTCTTGGTGACATTAATACATGGATGATAAATATCTCACTCTCTAAAAAGTTAAAGCAGCAAAACTGAGTTACTCCTTATTCCGTCTAAACTGACATCAACAAAGCTGAAATTTGTCCATTGCTGGATGCACTGTACCCATTTCTACACAAATGTTTCTAGATAACACTTTTTTGTTTTTGCATTTTTTATTTTGTGAGACATTTCTACATAACATCCTGCTTTTTTCCTCAACTTCAACTCATCCAGATCTGTGTAACTCACATTATTCCATGACCCAAATTTACAAAACATGTCACATTTCTACTCTTATAGCTTCATTGGCTTCCTTTAACACTACAATTACCAAAGGCTACGAAAAAACTCGTAATCCCGGCCCACCTTAAATCCGTTCACACACTCTACCATCAGAATCTTTTGTGTTGTAAATGTGTTGATCAACACAAACAGCAAGCAGCCTGCTATCCCATCTCCACCCACCAACGCAGAAAAGGCAGAAAGTTCTCTCAGCTCGAGTCTGTTTACCTGTGTGTGAGTTGCCGGGAGTTGTAGAGGGTAAATAGTATATTGTTATTTGAAATACATACATTGGTATTAATGTTTACAGAAGACATTAAGAAGGCAAACAGAATGTCAGGTTATATATGATGTGTGGAGTACAAGTCACAGGAGTTTCTGCTCAAGCTTTATAACTCACTGGTCAGGCCTCATCTAGAGTACTGTGTGCAGTTTTGGTCTACAGGTTACAAAAAGGAGATAACAGCACTAGAAAAGGTCCAGAGAAAAGCGACTAGGCTGATTCCAGGACTACAGGGGATGAATTATGAGGAAAGATTAAAAGAGCTGAGCCTTTTCAGTTTTTTTTTTTTAAATCATTTTATTGCAATCATTCCATACAAATAGATCGATTTTTACAAAAATCCACCCCCACCCCTGAGAAAGAGAGCATGGCCAACAGACTAAAACTTAAAAATAGTAAAACTAAATAAATTGAAGAGTTTAATAGGTGGATACAGATTAACGGAGAAGAAAAAGAAAGTACTTTAAGAGCTTATTCTAAAATATTATTAATTAGATCCTTCCAGGTTTTGAAGAAGTTCTGCACTAGTGAGAATTTGAGAGTGAGAGTGAGAATTTGATTTTTTCCAATTTCAAATAATATAAAACATGTTACCCACTGACTTAAAAGTTGAGAGTTAGGATTCTTCCAGTTTAACAAAATAAGTCAGCATGCTAATAGTGTAGTGAAGGCAATCACAGTTTGTTTGTCCTTCTCCACTTTAAGCCCATCTGGAAGAACACCAAACACAGCTGTTAATGGATTAGGAGGAATATGCGACACCAAGGCTGTCTGAAAGGCACTTAAAATTTTTGTCCAGAATGATGTTAATTTGGTGCAGGCCCAGAACATGTGACCCAGTGAGGCTGGAACTTGATTGTAACGTTTGCAGGTTGGATCTTGCCCTGGAAACATTTTGGACAATTTCAAGCGAGACATAATTTTGAGCTGAATAATTGTATGCTTTGCACATATGAAGCTCGAATGAATTCTCTGCATTGCTGCCTTCCACTCCTTTTCTGATATGTTGAGTGAGAGATCCTTTTCCTACTGTCCTCTTGGATCTTTGAAAGGGATAGACTGTTAAATATTTTTTAATTATTTAGTTAAATATTGCTCAGTCCTCAAGACTGAGCAATATTTTTTCCAGCATAGAGGAAGGTAGGAAAATCGGGCAGGTTCTGTTTGACAAAGTTTCCAATTTGAAGATAGTAAAAGAAATGTGTTGCTGGAAAATGTAATTTTTTATGTAATTGTTCATAGCGATGCAAAGGTGCCTTTTCAGTTTAAGCAAAAGAAGTTTAAGAAGAGACCCGATTGAAGTGTTTAAAGTCATGAAGGGAATTAGTCCTGTGGATCGAGACTGTGACTTCAAAATGAGTTCATCAAGAACAAAGGGACACCTGAATACTAGTTCATTAGTTGAATCTTAGACCAAGTAGCTGATAGGTTTAGGTTTAGGTTTAGGTTTATTTGTCATATATAGGTTAACACAGGGTCAACATACAATGAAATGTGTATGACGAGAAAAACAAGTCACTCAGCCTAGATCCAATAAAAAAAAAATAAAAATAGACAAGCCATATAAAATAAAATGTGTATGTTTTAAAAGAAGTTATAGAGCAATATGAGTTGAATGAGCAGCAAGTACAAATGACAGTTATTGCACAGATAATGTTTTATAAATACAGATGCATATTCCATAAAGTGCAGATGCATGTTCCAGTCAGCTTCATAATTTATAAACTTGTATCAGGGGGGTAGTCCATACAAACCAGATAATGTCCCATAGCAACTCACTTAAGGGTAAATTTTGCATAAACATTAGGAAGTTTTTCTTTACACAGAGAACCACAGACACAAGGAATAAGTGAACAAGTAGTGGACAGTAGGACTTTAGGAACTTTAGAAGCTCAACTTGATGTTATTTTAGAAGAATTAAGTGGATAGGTCTGGTGAGCTTTGTTGGGCAGAAGGGCTTGTTCTCATCCAGATTACTCTAATGTTCTAATGAACTAGATTAACCATCCCACTATTTCGAAGGAAAAAAAAAAACTACACCTGTATGGTACAGGTCAAATTGACCCCCACTGGTTTCATCAATTCAAAAACAGGCAGGTATTGTTTAAAATAGCAAAATGTTTATTATCCATTTTTGGTTCATTCAGAAAGATATTTTATAATGAACATACTAGCTGTGCTACCTACTGGTTCAATGTAGACATCAATGTTAATATTTGCAGTGTACCTGTTGGAACGTATTCTGTACTGTATGTAGTAATACAGTTTTTCTGAATTGGTAAAACACATTTCCTAAAATCTCCTCTCCTTTTCTCAAAACACTAAACAGAAACCCTAAAATTCAAGCTACGCTCACAAAACCTTTGACTCATCTTCAAATTAAAATTTCTCTCTCAATCCTCAGCATACCATCCACAGGAAGTCCCGCTCGTTTCCGGTGCCTATGATGACATTACTTCCGGTACTGGCATCATTGATAACATCATTTGTGGTCCCCAATCACTTCATTTCCGGTTCCAGCAGTGTTGATGGCATCACTTCGGGTCCCAATGCCATCACTTCTGGTCCTGAGGACATCACTTCTGGTTCCGGTCCCGATGACATCACTTCCTGTCTCGGCCTTTAAAGCCACCATCTTCCCATCCTAAAATCAGTTCGGTTTTGGATTATGTTTGGTGAAGAACTCAACAATTTACCCATTTGAAACCAGGGCACAATATACGGGGGCTGCCCAAAACTTTTTTTGATGTCTCTGGCTCGTTTATATGGCACTGTCATATACTTTACACCGCCATGTAGAGAAAAACTCATCCAGTGGGTTGAGGAAAGTGAAGTACAGTGGCAGATACACATTGATAAATTGCTCGTTGATGTTATACCATTCTCTTATCTGTTCGGCACTGTGAAAACTGACATTGTCCCAAACTATAACATAGGTTAGGATGCTCGTTCAGCTCAAAATCCTGCTGCTCAAGTCCAAACAAGAAATCTTGAAGACCACCAAGAAATGTAAGAACAGGCTGGGTGTTATATGACCCCAGTGTGACGTGATGGTGTAGAACCCCACGGTTGCTTTATGGCAGCACAAAGTGTCACATTACCACCACACTGGCCAGGAACTTTGAAAATGGCCTGCTGGCCAGTTATGTTCTGGCCTCTCCTTCTCCTCTTTGTGAGACAGAACCCTGCTTCATCCATGGGGTCTGTCCATGGAATCCAATTCAAACATTCTCTATATGTAGAAACAGATGTAGTTTTGTAAGTGCTACAGAGAGACAGACCTATGCTGTAGAGTACACTCTATGCACTCTTGATTTACAGTACATACATTGTACATACTGGGATGTCATTGAGCTTGACAGTAGTAGGAATACAGTAATATTATACTGTCCATCCATCCATTTTCCAACCCGCTGAATCCGAACACAGGGTCATGGGGGTCTGCTGGAGCCAATCCCAGCCAACACAGGGCACAAGGCAGGAACCAATCCCAGGCAGGGTGCCAACCCACCGCTGGACACACACAAACACACCAAGCACACACTAGGGCCAATTTAGAATCGCCAATCCACCTAACCTGCATGTTTTTGGATTGTGGGAGGAAACCGGAGCGCCAGGAGGAAACCCACGCAGACACGGGGAGAACATGCAAACTCCACGCAGGGAGGACCTGGGAAGCGAACCCAGGTCTCCTAACTGCGAGGCAGCAGCGCTACCACTGCGCCACCGTGCCGCGTAATATTATGCTGGACTACTGTAAATGTGTCTGAATGTACTCTTACTTGCACATACTGAATCGCTGCTCTTTGACCCTTTCTGAGTCGCGCTCAGAGGGTACTCTGTACACTCACTTCATGTGCACCCTGTTGCGTTGGAGGACACGCTCAATGATCAAAAGGCTTCAAAGTTTGTGTTGTCTTCAATAACTCGTTGCTCTATTTCTCACAGTCTAATGGTATTGTTTTGATGGACCATGCCAACTATAATGGCCTCTTGCTGCTGATTGAACATAGTTGTCCTTCCACCCTCTTGTGGCAGTTTTGCAATTTTACAAAAAGTGAAATCTTCATGCAGTACAATATAAACAGTGATGGACTTTCCTTCCAGTCTACTGAAACAACCGTATACGGCAGTACTGTGAACTTTCAAAGGCAAAACAACAGTTACTGTATTCTGTACCTGTTCTCTTGTCTGAATCTGCGGATTATGATGGACACAGAGAAATCTTTGTACTCTTTGTCCTGCTTCCCTCATTGTCATTCCATGGACATGAACATAGTTTATGACAGTAGCTCGAATTTCATCAGAAATTACTACCCTTTGTCTTGCTTTTCCTTGGTCCCCTCTTCCTCCTCCTTGCTCCCTCCTCTTCCTCCTCATACCCCATCTCTGATTACACACACACATCTCTGATTCTTTCTGTCCATTGTTGATATGAACCTTCAACAACCTGTGTCCACTCTGAACTGCCTTATTATATTGGCGGTGTCACCTCATTTGAAACACGTGTTATCAATTTTGAGTCCTAGTGTTTAATTTATGACAGCTGTGCTTTATTTGTGTTTACCGTTTGCCAATTGGGGTTACCATTATGCATCACAAGTGCAATGTAGTGCAAAATCTGTTTTATTGAATGAGAATGTGGTTACAGTTTTGCAAAAAGAGTCAATGAGATCTGCAAATTGTGTTTCACTAGGTGAAATTTATTTATGGTATTGTCAAAAGAAGTGAATGATTCAAAAAATGGGTTCAGGCCACTGAGCTTTTGGTTCAGAGAATGGCGTTTAGTGTTTTAGCAATTCTGAGAAACTGTAAAATGCAGTGCATGTTTCATTCCAACAGATAGCGTTTCACAAACATTTGTACAAGTTAAATGCATTACTACCAGTGTTTACGATGTGCCATCTTTTGGAATGACAGAGACATAGCAACGTTCTGAACACACAGACACTTCACCTTTTATTAAGGGCGATTCTTTTTATGCTTTGTAAGGTGACCTTGAGTGTTATGAATGGCGCCATCAATTAAAATGTTTTATTATTATTGTTGCTTTCAAAACAGCTAAATAAGTGCCCTTATTTTTGGCTTTTCAGCTGTATTGATTTGGCTCTTCCAGTCTCTTTGTCACACACACCTCACATTATGGGCCATTTTCACTTAACAACTGCCATCTGATACAGTAAAATAATTAATAATTTGTACTAATTTCTAATTTTGAAGGTTACTATTTCATGCAACATGCATTTGAGAGTCCTAGAGACAGAAAGAGCATCTACAGAGTAAGATCTGTTTCATCAGCGTATTTTTTTAGTTGGCTTTAAATGTCATATTTTTGTTTCATCCTTGTTGCAAAGCTTATTCCTTTTTCAACAAGAGCCGTATATTCAAATCACAGTGAGTTAAAAAGCAAATGTCATCTGTCTCTGTTATCACAGGAAGCGTATTACCATGAAATTATGGTATGAGTTTTGAAATGTTTGGAGCTCAACGTGACCCCAACTGTGAGACTGCAGTTAAGTTGTTGTATGCCTTGCAGAAATGCGGCAGTAAAAGGATTAAGTGTTTCCTCCCCAAAACAGTTCCTGGCGAGAAGCCAGAAGAAATCCAAACTGTCAATTTATATGGAAATTCAATGTTTATATGTGTGAAATAAATCTCTTAAATATTTTTGAAGCCCTAAATGCCTATTGTCTAAGGCAGAAAAATAGTTCATTGCCTCCGTCTTTCTTGAAGGGGAGAAAAAAAATAATAAATAAAAAAAGCACACTTGGGTCTTTACCATTTGTCAATGAAAGGCTAAGAAAATCCTTAGCATTCCTGAGGGACTTCATACTTGCTTAATCTTTACAATGGACGACTATTGACCAGTTATTCCTAGCGCTTCTATTTATTTAGCCATTATAGTACAAAGTTTAGTTTCACACTTGAGTGCCATTTGTGTACCTTAAGATATTTAGATAAACAGAGGATTGAAGTTAAAGGAATGTAAAAATGAAACTTCATTCCACACTGTTATAGCTAGTGAACAGAGGAAAGGTGAAAATGTATGGTTCAGTTAAGAATTTAAAGTATCTTTTAGTCTGAAAAATGTTGACAGGGACAGAATCATGGTGCTGTAATACAGTGTTCATTTTTGGACATCCTCCTCCCTCCTTCCTGCGATCTCAAACCACCAGCAAAACTTCCTCATTCCCTGTGGCAACACTTCGTTCTCTCTTCTATGTGTTCTCCAACCTCCAACAAGAAGCCATCCTCCCGATGTAAGCTTGACCCTTTGGAAAGGGGGTGTAGTAGTCTTCAGTTATTTTTTAAATGTTGGTAGTTAAAACATTAGAACAGTCTAAACGAGAACAAGCCATTCAGCCTAACAAAGCTCGCCAGTCCTATCCACTTCTAAAATAACATCAAGTCGAGTTTTGAAATTCCCTAAAGTCCTATTGTCCTCTACACTACTTGGTCACTTATTCCATGCGTCTGTGGTTCTCTGCGTAAAGAAAAAAAAATCAAAATATTCCTGTGAAATTTACCCTTAACAAGTTTCCAACAGTGTTCTTGATAAACTCGTTTTAATGTCACCGTCTCAATCCACTGGACTAATTCCCTTCATAATTGTAAACACTTCAGTCAGGTCTCCTCTTAATCTTCTTTTGCTTAAACTGTAAACTGTTTAATCTTTCTTCATAATTCATCCCCTGTAGCCCTGGAATCAGCCTAGTTTCTCTTCTCTGGACCTTTTCTAGTGCTGCTATGTCCTTTTTTGTAGCCTGGAGACCAAAACTGCACACAGGACTCCAGATGAGGCCTCGTCACTGTGTTATGAAGAATCCAGTGTAACCTCCTGTGACTTGTACTCCACACATCAAGGCACTATATAACCTAACATTCTGTTAGCCTTCTTAATGGCTTCTGAACAATGTCTGCCAGTTGATAGCATCGAGTCCACTACGACTCCTAAATCTTTCTCACTCTTGATTTTCACACCTCTCATTCATACCTAACGTTACGTTTTTACTTCCTAGGGGGGTAACTGTTTATCTGCAAACTTAATCAGATTGTTATTTATATTCCTATCCAAATCATTTATATACGAGGGGGGACCCAAAAATAACCGGAATTTTGTTGTTGTTAGGTTGATACTTGTAGTACGTGGTTGGGCCGCTAGGGCGATCTAGTTAGGTTAGGTTAGGTTTCTTTATTTAGTCATGTTTACACAGGAAAACATGAAATTTGCCTTCTCAGTTTACCTGGAAGGTTGTGCTTGTGTTCAGTGAATTTTTTTGTAAAAGTAGGTTGCGCAACAGTGTGAGAAGGAAACGCCTTGATTTGTGGGAGTCGGGTGATTGGTTCTTTCATCATGACAACACTCCATCTCACACTGCTCTCGGCATTCGCCAATTTTTGGCAAGAAACGGTATGACAACCCTGAACCACCCACCCTACTCACCGGATTTAGCTCCGTGTGATTTCTTTTTGTTCCCTCAGATGAAAAAAGACTTGAAAGGAAGGCGTTTTGCTGACGTCGAAGAGGTAAAACAAGAAACGACCAGAGCATTAATGGGCATTACTTCAGACAAATCTAAAAAATGTTTCGAACAATGGCACAAACAGTTAGATAAGTGTACTTCCGCCAATGGAGAGTACTTTGAAGGAGACTAATTGTAGTTTGTACAGAAAATTAAATTAAACATGTTTTAAAAATATTTCCGGTTATTTTTGGGTCCCCCCTCGTATATACAATTATAATACAATACAATTTATTTTTATATAGCCCAAAATCACACAAGATGTGCAGCAATGGGCTTTAACCTGCACTGCCTCTTGACAGCCCCCCCTAGCCTGGACTGTCTAAGAAGAGAAGGAAAAACTCCCAAAAAAACCCTTGTAGGCAAAAAATGGAAGAAACCTTTGGGATGGCAGTTCAAAGAGAGACTCCTTTCCAGGTAGGTTGGGTGTGCAGTTGGTGTCAAAAAGAAGGCGGTCAATACAATACAACACACAGAACAGAACACAAGTAATCCTCAATACAATACAATAGTAAAATAAAAATATTACAAATACAGAGCAGAATTCAACAGTAGATGATATATGTATGTACACTGCTCAAAAAAATTAAAGGAACACTTTTTAATGAGAGTATAGCATCAAGTCAGTGAAACTTGTGGGCTATTGATCTGGTCAGTTAAGTAGCAGAGGGGGTTTTTCATCAGTTTCAGCTGCTTTGGTGAACTAGAGGGACAACAATGAGATGACCCCCAAAACAGGTGGAGGGAGGCAACTGACATTTTTCCCTCCTCATCTGTTTTTTCACTCGTTTTGCATTTGACTACGGTCAGTGTCACTACTGGTAGCATGAAGCAATACCTGGACCCTACAGAGGTGGCACAGATAGTCCACCTTCTCCAGAAAGGCACATCAATACATACCATTGCCAGAAGGTTTGCTGTGACTCCCAGCACAGTTTCAATGGTATGGAAGAGATTCCAGGAGACAGGCAGATACTCTAGGAGAGCTGGACAGGGCCGTAGAAGGTCCTTAACCCATCAGCAGAACCGGTATCTTCTTCATTGGGCAAGAAGGAACAGGATGAGCACTGCCAGAGCCTACAAAATGACCTCCAGCAGGCAGGTCACTGGTGTGAATGTCTCTGACCAAATAATCAGAAACAGACTTCATGAGGGTGGCCTGAGGGCCCGACATCCTCTAGTGGGTCCTGTGCTCACTGCCCGCCCGGCACTGTGGAACTCGATTGGCATTTGCCATAGAATACCAGTATTGGCAAGTCCACCACTGACGCTTTTCACAGATGGAATCAGGTTCACCCTGAACACATGTGACAGACGTGAAAGGGTCTGGAGAAGCAGTGGAGAACGTTATGCTGCCTATAACGTCATTCAGCATGACTGGTTTGATGGTGGGTCAGTGATGGTCTGGGGAGGCATATCCATGGAGGGACACACAGACTTCTACAGGCCAGACAACAGCACCTTGACTGTCATTAGGTATCAAAATGAAATCCTTGGACCCATTGTCAGATCCTATGCTGCTGCAGTGGCTCCTGGGTTCCTCCTGGTGCACAACAATGCCCGGCCTCATGTGGCAAGATTATGAAGGAATTGATACCATTGACTGGCCCGCACACTCACTCGCCTGACCTCAATCCAATAGAACACCTCTGGGTGGGACATTATGTTTCGCTCCATCTGATGCCGCCAGGTTGCACATCAGACTGTCCAGGAGCTCAGTGATGCCCTGGTCCAGATCTGGGAGGAGATACCCCAGGACACCATCCGTTGCCTAATTAGGAGCAAAAGCCCCCCACCCCCGTTGTCAAGCATGCATACAAACATGTGGGGGCCATACAAACTACTGAGTACAATTTGGAGTTGCTGCAATGAAATTTTGGCAAAATGGACGAGCCTGCTTGCCTCATCATTTTTTCACTTTGATTTTCTGGGTGTCTTTGAATTCAGCCCTCTGTAGGTTGATCATTTTCATTTCCATTAAATTGTGTGCCATCCTTTTGTTCCTAACACATTATCCAATCCATATCAGTAGAGATACCCAGTGGGATTTTTTTTCCCATTGAGATCTGATGTGTTTTCAAAGTGTTCCTGTAATTTTTTTGAGCAGTGCATATATGTATATGTGTATACAGTATATATATATATATATATATATATATATATATATATATATATATATATATATATATATGTATGCATATGTATACATATATATGTATTTATATATATATATATATAATGGCAGCGGCCCTAGCACTGACCACTGTTACCATCATCACTATAACCGTCAGAAAAATTCAAGTATACACTTAGTCAGAAATGAACGTCACAATAAGAGAGAAGTGTAGTACTATTTTCAAATCTATACCATATCATTAACTCAACAACAAATCAAACTCCTAAGATTAGATTTAATTGCATAAGTCAAGAGAACCCACCAATGCAATTATTAATATGAATACCTTAAACCTATTTGCCAATATCAGAATCGCACCTCAACAATATACACTGGGTGTAAACTTCATCATATATCTTCATCAGAAAACCATCACACAATCATATAGTGCCCTCATAATGAACAACTATAAACCCAAAAACTATAAACCCCCCACTGTACAGAACATACCAAAATCAATTCTGTAAAAAGTAATGTGGCCAGAACAATAACAACAGTGCCAAAAGACATCAAAATTAAAATAAAGAGGAAAATCAGTCCAACGTATTATTAATACTATGAGAGGAGCACTTTACTCAGTACACCAAAATAAAAGAGTCCCAGAATGAGCCAAAGAGGACAAGTGATCCTTAACGGTAAAGTGTACCTCCTGATCCACTGGATGATAGGTCAAACGATGGCCATTGTCCTCCCTCGTGAGGCAGAAGAGGTCACTCCATTACTTTTCTTTCTTAACCTTCCTATGTGTTTTAGGACCGGCCTGGTTCCTTTATCAATGATTACTTTCACATGGGAAATGATGCACTATAACCGAAAAACGTCAGGGTTCTGATATAATAATAATGATACATTTTATTTATTTGTAGGCGCCTTTCTAAACACTCAAGGACACCGAAAAATAGATAAAACATAGATTATAAACAAAACTAAAATACAAAAATTAAAATCAGACAAAGCAATTGTAATCAAAGAGAGAAAGCAGTCTTAAACAAATGAGTTTTAAGTTTAGATTTGAAAAGTGAAAATGATTCAATATTTTTAAGCTCAGATGGTAGTGAGTTCCAAAGCTGGGTAGCAGAGCAGCTGAATGCTGTGCCCCCCATAGCGGTAAGACAGACGAAGGGGACAGTCAATATTATATATATATTAATATCCACACTGATATCTACAAGTCGTAATATACTGGGTTAAATTTCACAGATAATGCTATTAATCTAAGAGAACCATACATATTCACTAGTTTTCGTGACTGGTATAGTTACAGACCATTGTACCCACTAACAGTCGTCTTGTAATGGACCATTTTTTCAGCACAATCACGTGATGTTGCCCACATTGTCAGTTGTTGTTGTCTTTTCAGAAAATATTCCATTAAGAATCTCATTGGGTGGACGTGATGAGCACAGAGTCAGCCATTGTACGGCGCCCGCCTCTGGAGCAGTTTTCAGGTTAAGGGCCATGCATGCTAGAAATGCAAATGAATATTAATGCAGAATGAGCATTTTTAAAAGAACCTGAAATTTTAAGGTTTAAAGTAGAGAAGATTCAAACAAAATATCATGAATTATCACAAAGTAGCTTTAGATAAAGTGAGTGTTTTATGTATATTTTTGCTCCTGTGTCATTTTCTTGGAAGATGAAAGGCAATTGGATCACTGAGCACAGTCCATTGAAATTGTTGTCATTCAGCTCTCATGCTTTTTAGAAATGCTTATTTTATCATTTTATTTTTATCATGGAACGGCATTCAATTTTTTTGCTCTAAGTATTGTCTTCTGAGCTATAGTTTATAGTAAAAGAAACCTAAATCTATAACTAGATCAAAGAACTGACTGTTTTTCTTTTGTTGTTTTTATGTTTTTACTTGCGGTAATCACAAGGGCTTGGCTAATGGCTTGAAATGAGGATAATAAACTATAAGTGGCACTTTTTTTATTACTAGATTGTGAATGGGTTTACATTATAAAGTCACTTTAGAAAACATTGATTTAATGTTACTTTCTCATTGTGTACTTTATACTACAAATAAAATAAAAACAGGGCAAAGAAAATGTTAATAAAATACAGAGGTGCATCCGCCGGTCCAGAGTGCTGCAGGGTTAAACTCCAACACTGGACTGCATCAACCCTCCTGTTACACTAATTTGGATAAATGGCACCTTTAGGGTTACGCGTGAAATTGTCCCACGCCATTTACAACAATTCTAAAACAGGCGGGAATCATATTAAAATAGAAAAATGTTTTTATTATACACTAGCTGCCCACGTATTAGTGAAACAGGACAGCGAGAAGGGCCCTGCCCAGCTTTCCACTCCTGACGTCACGCTTCCCCCGCCCCTCGGCCAGCAGCCTTTGTCTCAGATTAGCGTGAATATATCGCTCCTGCAAGGAAACTATGATTCTTAGCGCAATGAGAGAAGTCACAAAATCAACCGGAATGTTCAAGCAAATTCTAGAAAAAAACCCAAACTAAATCCTTTCAGTAGTTCTCTCAATCATTAACTAAGTGGAGGTAAGGAATTCCCCGAGGCTGGCGTGTGAGTGAGGAGGGCCCTGCCACCCTCCCACCCTCCCCTCGGCCCACTGTGTGTCTCTCGGATTCGTGCCAATAAATCGGTACCGCAAGGGAACTATGATACATAGCGCGATGAGAGAAGTCGCAAAATTAACAGGAATGTTCAAGAAAATTATAGAAAAAAACCCCATCTAAATCCGTTAAGTAGTTCTTTCATTCGCTAACTAAGTGGAGTTAAGGTTATGCCCCGAGGCTGGCGCATGAGTTACGAGGGCCCCGCCGCCCTCTCCGCTGCCCGCTGCATCTCTGTTCAAGAAAATTATAGAAAAAGAACCCAATTTAAATCCGTTAAGTAGTTCTATCATGAAAAGCGGACAGACAGACAGACAGAGAGATGCTGGATTTAATATATATAGAGATTTTCCAAAATATTCAGAAAGTTGAAATGTGAGAACAAACTTAAGATATTTTATAATTCTCATGTATTTAAAATACATATGATTTTGAAATCTAAGTAATCAACATAGACCCCAGTGTTAATGTTTGCAGTGCATCTCTTTTGGAATGTATTTTTTAATATATGTAATAATACATATTACATAATAATACGTAATAAACAGTAATACAATATATAAAATAATAAAAATAATTTGACACTATTGACCATGAGATATTGCTGTTGCGGCTTGAACATCATGTTGGGCTTAAAGCGACTGCTCCTAACTGGTTCAGGTCAGATCTAACTGGTAGACACTTTTCAGTGACTTTTAATTCCTCTTCTTCATCTACTGCTCCTCTTAAATATGGTGTTCCTCAGGGATCCATTTTGAGTCCTATTTTATTCTCTATATACCTTCACCCTATTGGAGCTATTTTTAGGAAATTTAACATTTCTTTTCACTGCTATGCTGATGATACTCAGGTTTATATTCCCGTCTGCAACTCTGCAATGAATCAACTGCACATCTGTCTTTTTGAACTAAGATACTGGATGACTAATAATTTTCTTCATCTGAATCAAAATAAAACAGAGGTGCTTATAGTGGGTCCATCAGCTAAAGCCAAAATTAATGATTATTACAAAATTAATAATTAATTAAAGCCAAATCTATGACTCAGGCGCCGCCGAGAGTGGCAGCCTTTTCATCAGCTCCGTGTACGATGTGTCATTTTCCCCTTGGGATTAATAAAGTATCTATCTATTGTCAGAAAAACGACCAAAAGACATCGAGAAGGTTTGGGGCAGCCACCCATTTAATCGATTACGGCTGTAAAAGCTATCAAAAAACAGAGACATGTTCATTCAACCGAGTCCAAGACAGAACTGACTTCCAGGTAGCAAGATGGCAGCTTTAAAGGCCAGTAGCGGAAGTGATGTCATCCCGACCGGAACCAGAAGTGACATCAGTGGCTGCCCCAGAGCCGGGTGGGATTTCCCTAGAATGGTCTGCAAAAGATCGAGAGGGAAAATTAGTGCACTCCGCCAAACCCCCCCCCCCCCACCGGTCTGGCATGGAACTACCTGTATTTAAGCCCTTTAGCTGTCTCCTAAACACACGTGTGTGACAGGGCCCCCCCCTTAGCCCAGACCCATCGGGTTGGGCGTCCTGCACCGAGAGGTCGTGAACGCGGGAGAGAGCATCGGCATTGGCATGTAGAGAACCCTTCCGATGAATGAGAGAAAACTTGTAATGTTGCAGATCGAGGAACCACCTCGTGACTCGCGGGTTAGACTCCTTGTGTAGGGCCATCCACTGTAAAGGGGCATGGTCCGTGACTAGAGTAAACTCCCGACCCAAGAGGTAGTATCTCAACTGTGTGATCGCCCACTTAATCGCAAGAGCCTCCCTCTCCACTGCCGCGTATCTGGTCTCCCGATCCAACAGTTTCCAGCTCAGAAACATGATGGGGTGTTCAGTACCATCGACACTTTGGCTCAGCACTGCCCCTAGGCCTGTGTCCGAAGCGTCCGTCTGGAGGATAAAAGACCGTGAAAAATCAGGCGCCTTTAAAACGGGTGCCGACGTCAGGGCCCTTTTTAAGTCACTGAAGGCTGCCTCAGTCATATCAGTCCATACCACAGTGTTAGGAGCCCTCTTCTTTGTCAAATTAGTCAAGGGCACGGCTCTCTCCGAAAAACGTGGTACAAACCGGAGGTAATACCCAGCTAATCCGAGAAATGCCTGGACTTGCCGCTTGGTTCGCTGACGGGGCCATGTCAAAATGGCTTGTATTTTAGAGCACTGCGGCTTCACCGTACCACGACCCACCAGGTAGCCCAAATACTTGGCTTCCTCCAATCCAAAGAAACATTTCTTTGGGTTGATGCGAACACCGGCTTCTCCCAGTGTCCGTAACACGGCTCCAACGTGCTGTAGGTGTTCCTTCCAGGTGCTAGAATAGATGACGACGTCATCCAGGTAGGCAGCACTATACGTGTTATGGGGGCGGAGCACTTTGTCCACCAGACGCTGGAAAGTTGCAGGAGCCCCATGTAACCCGAATGGAAGGACACAATACTGCCAGTGCCCACTAGTTGTGCTAAACGCGGTTTTACCCTTTGCGGAGTCCGTTAAAGGAACCTGCCAGTACCCTTTGGTCATGTCAAGTGTGGTCAAGTATTCTGCCTGTCCAAGCCTCTCAAGGAGGTCGTCCACTTGAGGCATGGGATAAGCATCAAATAGTGAGACCTGATTAAGTCGACGAAAGTCATTGCAAAACCTCCAGCTTCCGTCGGGCTTAGGAACCAAGACAATTGGGCTGGACCAGGGACTATGACTCTCCTCTATGACTCCTAGATCCAGCATGTGCTTGATTTCCAGTTCCACTTCTGCTTTCTTTGCCTCGGGAAGGCAGTACGGGCGTTCTCGGACTATGACCCCGGGTTCAGTCACAATGTCATGGGCAACCAAAGAAGTCCTTCCCGGGATTTCGTCAACCACCTCCGGGACGGACGAGATAACTGTCTCTAGCTCCGGCCTCTGTCGGTTATTTAAATTAGACCCGAAGTTAAGGGTATTACTTTGAGCAAAAAGGGAGCGGGGCTGGCTGGAGGTGGGATCAGGGTCCCTTTCCTTCCACGGTTTCAGCAGGTTCACGTGATATATCCGCTCTCTCGGTCGACGATTGGGTTGTTTCACCAAATAGTCGACGAGCCCCTTTTGCTCTTTAACTTTGTATGGCCCTTGCCAGTGGGCAAGTAGCTTAGAGTGGGAGGTGGGAACCAATACCATGACTCGATCCCCCGGCTGGAACTCCCGGAGTGTCGTGCCACGGTCGTAATAGTGGGCCTGTGCTGATTGCGCCTCTTGCATGTGACTTTTTAATATGGGTCGAATCTTCGCAAATCTATCGCGTAACTGCGCGATATATTCCAAAATATTAGTTGTGGGAAGGGCCTCTCCTTCCCAACCTTCCTTTAGAATGTCCAATATGCCCCGGGGTTGTCGCCCATATAATAATTCAAAGGGTGAGAACCCTGTTGAGGCTTGCGGGACTTCCCGGTAGGCAAAGAGTACGAGGGGGAGGAGTTGATCCCAATTCCTCCCATCCCCGCTGACCACCTTGCGAAGCATCTGTTTGAGAGTCTGATTAAATCTCTCTACTAAACCATCGGTTTGAGGATGATACACCGCGGTTCTCAAGTGCTTTATTTTGAGTAACTTGGCCGTTTCCTTGAACGTCTCCGAGGTAAACGGCGTCCCTTGGTCCGTAAGGACTTCTTTAGGGATTCCAACTCGCGCAAAGACCTCCATTAGTGCCCCTGCAATTGCTTTAGAATTAGCTGAGCACAATGGGACAGCTTCTGGATATCGGGTCGCATAATCCACGAGGACTAATATATATTTATGTCCTCGGGCCGAGGGTTCCAGGGGTCCCACTATGTCGACCCCTATCCTTTCAAAGGGAACATCAATTAAGGGGAGGGGAACGAGAGGAGTACGGTCCCTCCTAGGAATTTGCTGCAGCTGACATTCCAGGCACGAAACACAGAAGCGGCGAACCTCCTCGTTAATTCCCGGCCAATAAAAGCGGCGCTTAATACGCTCTAAAGTTTTTTCGGTGCCCAAGTGGCCTACTAGGAGATGGGCGTGCGCCAAACTCACAAACTTGCCGCTGGAAAGTTTGTGGAATTAGCAGCAACTTCCGCACTCCCTCCTCGTGTTCACTGACCTGATATAATAAGTCATTTTCTAACACAAAGTGGGGTCCTTGTGGCATGGGCTGATTGGTGCGTTGGCCATTGGCGAGGACTACTACATTCTTCGCAAACTTAAGGGAATCATCATTCCACTGCTCCCTTCTAAATGATGCCGGTGTTTGTCTGAATTGAAAGCTCAGATCTGAGAGAGGGTCCGGGCTGACCTCAAGGGGCGGAGAGTCGTCCCGCTCTGGTGAGGTGCGGACTGATGACGTATTAGTCCGCGACGGGCCGGGAAGCTCTCCGTCCTCCTCGGGGTTTCCCATATCTCTCTCCACCGGCTGCGTACACGGTGTGGAAACAACCTGAGACGGTGTATTCCCATCGGTTACTAGGCCTAATTTTGAATAAGGTGAGATCAGTACTGCACCGCTTTTAATGTCAGACCAGTCCCGCCCGAGAATCACCGCACACGGTGGATTTGGATGTACAGCTACAACGAGTTTTCGTAGTATTCCTCCGTGGCAGATGAAACACCGGGCAGAGTCATAGGCGCGGACATCTCCGTGTACACAGGTAATTCTGGTCTTTGTTTTTAACCACTGTCGCGGTAGTACATATCGGCAATCAACAATAGAAATGTTGCTGCCGGAATCAAATAAGGCTTCTACCTTGTAGCCATTTACTATGACCTCACCTTTATGAGCCAAAGCCAGGGGGTTTGAAAGCGCACACAATCCATCCCTCTCTCTCCACTTACATTCCGCCTCGCCTCCAAGCGAGGACCGCGCCCGCAGGATCGGGGACTCCGATGCAAACTCCGGTTTAAGTCGAGAGGGCAGTGTAAAAGGGACGTAATCTCTACGGCTTCTACTTAAGGACCGTTCAGCCCTCTCAAATTGCGAGGCTGCCTTAGATGTTTCTATGAGCTCAATGAGCTCGTTTATGTTTGCAAATTCTCCCCAGACTGGCTGGGTAAAATGCTCTGGCAGGCTATTTATGAATAAAAAACAGGCCACTTTTTTCACTAACTGAAAGGTGGTACATTCAGCGGGCCTTAACCAGCCTGCCACCTCTTCCCATAGAACGTCTAGCTGTTCTTGGGTAGACCGTTCAGGGTTAAACCTCCAGTTTTTAATTTTCTTCACCTGCTGGTCTGGGGAATGTCCACCTTCCTCTGGGACCTTAGCCCCGGTGGGACGGACAGCTCTCTCCTCCGAGAGAGCATAATAAGTCCCCATTGTATCCCCCATAGAGACCAGCCCACGTCTGTGTGTCCCAACGACTCTCCCTATTCAATTGAGGTGACCCAGAGATAGACAAAGGGAGTGGAGTCTGCACCGGTTCTTTCCGAAATCCGAGACTCACTCCCCACCCGAAAGCTCGGCCCAGGTACTCTCCCACCTGGACATGATTCAGGTCCGGTCCCGTTCTCTTCAGGGATTCCTCCATCCTGCCGACTATGCCACTGTCAGAAAAACGACCAAAAGACATCGAGAAGGTTTGGGGCAGCCACCCATTTAATCGATTACGGCTGCAAAAGCTATCAAAAAACAGAGACATGTTCATTCAACCGAATCCAAGACAGAACTGACTTCCAGGTAGCAAGATGGCAGCTTTAAAGGCCAGTAGCGGAAGTGATGTCATCCCGACCGGAGCCAGAAGTGACATCAGTGGCTGCCCCAGAGCCAAGTGGGATTTCCCTAGAATGGTCTGCAAAAGATCGAGAGTGAAAATTAGTGCACTCCGCCCCCCCCCCTGGTCTGGCATGGAACTACCTGTATTTAAGCCCTTTAGCTGTCTCCTAAACACACGTGTGTGACACTATCTGTCTGTCTGTCTGTCTGTCTGTCTGTCTATCTATCTATCTATCTATCTATCTATCTATCTATCTATCTATCTATCTATCTATCTATCTATCTATCTATCTATCTATCTATCTATCTATCTAAAATTGGTCTTGGACTTCTCTGCTTTTTCTCTGTCTTTTGCAAACCTCAAATCCACAATCTTGGTGTTACCTTTGACAGTAACCTCTCTTTTGAGAAACAGATTAATTCTGTAGTCAAGAGTTGCTTTTTCCAGATTAATCTTTTAGGTAAGATCAAGCCTTTTTTTTATCTTCTAGGGATCTTGAGAAAGCTACTCATGCTTTTATGTTTTCTCGTCTTGATTACTGCAACTCGCTGTGTTCTGGGATTAGCAAATCCCTGATATGCAGGTTACAGTTGGTCCAGAATGCTGCCCTCGCTTTCTGGTTGGGGCAAGAAAGTCTCATTCTGTAGCAAATAGTATCCAAGGGGCCTAGCCCAAACGATGAAAACCCTGAACCTAGGGCATTAGCACTAATCCACTAACATTTCTAGCAGGCACTATGCACTCCAGACAATAACATTGTTTTGGCATCCGCCAAACCCAGATTCGACCATCATACTACCAGATAGTGAAGCATGATTCATCACTCCAGAGGAAATGTTTCCACTGCACCAGAGTCCAATGGTGGCATGCTTTACACCACTCTAGCTGATGGCTGGCACTGTGCATAGTGATCTTAGACTTGTGTACAGCTGCTCAGCCATGGAAACCCATTTCATGAAGCTCCTGACCCACAGTTCTTGTGCTGTCATTGTTTTCAGAGGTAATTTGGAATTCTTGTTGGACATGATCCTCCACACGGCAAACCACCCGGGTTGAGATCCAAGTGCTGCCATGCAACGGGTGACACCTCAGCACTACACTGAACAGTGTGAGGTTTTTTTTACAGTGGCTGGAGTGCCAATCCTGCCATCCACCCCCTGGAGTTTGAGGACTTACAACAGAGGAAAGGCATTTTCTTTTATTGTACTTGTCAGCACTAGGCAGTCCTGCTCTGTGAGTTTCTGTGGTCGACCACTTTGTGGCTGAGCTGTTGTTGCTCCTCTGTGCTTCCACTTCACAATAATAGCACAACAGTTTAACAGGGTAGATCAAGTAGAGCAGACATTTCACATACTGACTTGTGTCAAAGGAGACATCCTATGACAGTGCTACGTTTAGATAGATAGATAGATAGATAGATAGATAGATAGATAGATAGATAGATAGATAGATAGATAGATAGATAGATAGATAGATAGATAGATAGACAGACAGACAGACAGACAGACAGACAGACAGACAGACAGACAGACAGACAGATAGATACTTTATTAATCTCAAGGGGAAATTCACAAATTTACAAAATTACATTCACCGAGTGCTTCAGTACAACCCATTAAGCTGCCAGAAATTGCATGACTATGTGCTTGATTTTATGCTCTTAATAATAATAGTAATAGTAATAATAAAAATTCTTTAAATTTATATAGCGCTTTTCTCACTACTCAAAGCACTCTTCACAAAGGGAGGACCCGGGAACTCTTGTTAAGAATGTGTGACAGTGATGGTGATGGCCGGCCCCACACTACTGGGTCCTTCTGCGGTGCTTGTTGAACCTGCCACCGCCAATAACGTACCCAAGGGATGAGCCAGCGGATGAGGGCACGTACGTACAAATCAAAGGAGGATAGGTGCATAAAGGTGCCAAGTGCTTTTATCAAAACAATTTAAAATCAAACAGTGTTCAAAAGGGCAGTGCTCTGAATGTTCAAACTTAATATATAATACACTGCCGTGGCTGTCCGTTTGTCTTTCCAGGATTTTAAATCACCTGTAGCTTGCAAACCGTTTGACCTACAGTATTGACCTGAAATTTGGTACACATATACAATACAATACAATTTATTTTTGTATAGCCCAAAATCACACAAGAAGTGGGCTTTAACAGGCCCTGCCTCTTGATAGCCCCCCATCCTTGACTCTCTAAGCAGACAAAGAAAAACTCCCAAAAAAACCCTTGTAGGGAAAAAAATGGAAGAAACCTTGGGAAAGGCACTTCAAAAAGAGACCCCTTTCCAGGTAGGTTGGGCGTGCAGTGGGTGTCAAAAAGAAGGGGATCAATACAATACAATACAAAGAACAGAACAAATCCTCAATATAGTTTAAAAATAAAAATTTTACAAGTATGGGGCAGTATTTAACAGTAGATGATATCACATAATATGATTTGGATTTGTTTAGAGTCCTGGAGACCTCAGCCATCAAGCTGCCTCCCCCATTTGGCCATTCCACAGCTGAAACAGGCTGGGCCAGCCAATCCAATGAAAGAACCCCTCTACCCCATAATTCCTGTGATCCTCCATCAGACATGACTTTACCTTAGGCAGGCAAAACAACTTGGCCATGGCACCAAGTGCCACATTTGAGTACCGAGAAGAGAAACAGAATAGGTGAGGGTTAGTAACAAATTATAACTATCATGTTACTTATGTTTAAGAGCTAATGACTAACAACAGAGATGTAGTCTGTACAGTTAATCAGCAGCTCTAGTCAGGGTGTGCTAAACTGAAGTAGTGAGTCTTCAGCCGGGATTTAAAAATATATATACTACGTGATTTCAGGGTGGTGATTGACCTCCAAGGTTATTCCTCTTTTTATTTTTATTGTATTTTATTGTAGAATCAACTCTAGGCAGTGCGCAGCAGGGCGGCCGTGTGGAATATACATACGGATGCCGTTCTCATCCCTACCATCTTCGCCGTCACTTCCCCTACCTCTTCATATCTTAAATCATTTTTGAGGCAGATTGAAGACTTAAGTGCCAGTTTAAGTGAAAAATTAAAGAAAACATGCTAAGTAATTGCAACACAAACACTGACTTAATCAGTTTTAACGTGAAAAAATGTCGACAAAAGAAGAAAACAAGCGGCCTGCTGGGGTGAAGAAAAGAAGAGCTGCTCAGGAAGCAGCAAATGCATCAACCTCTGAGCAAATGAATGCTAAACGTACAGAGAAAGAAGATGAAAACTATAAATGCTCAAGTCAAGTGTATTCACTGCCCAGTACACCATTACTGGTAAATAAATAATCCACAAAACTGAGTGCTAGTGGAGGTTAAAAATCATTCCAATCAGTTCCAATAAAATCAGAGGTTAATGACAGAATGAAGCTGTCCATAACAACATGAGCCCAAGTGCTCTCCTTTAAAAACTGGCGTCTCCTCCTTAGCTTTACCCTAATACTCCTATACTCTGAGTCTCCTACCCCTGGTGCCATGCTTGCATCCCTGCAGTCCATGGCTCCACTGCAGGACACTCACTGAGCTTCTCCTTCTCCTGCAGCCCCACTGCCTCATTCCAGCAAGTTGCTCCAACTGAGCAGCCATGCGTCAGTCACTCCAGCTTCCAGGACACTCAACTGGAGTGGCCATCAGGCCCTGAGCGCTGGCCGCACGTTCCTCCTGGCTGTCTGCTTTCTCTCTTTCTTGTCTATCTGCACCGGCTCACTCTCGCTCCTGCCTTCTCTCTCCATCTTTTAACCTCCTTCTCCTGATCGATCTCTGAACTTTATCGATCGTTTCAATTCTCCCCTTTTTTCACATGCCAGCTCTTTCTTATAGGACTCCATGTGCATAGCATCTCAATCGCACATTGCAGGAAGCAGATGAAGCAATTTTGACACAACACAGCCTCACATGCCGGCGCATCTCGCCCCACCAACCCCACACAGCTGTGTAAGCACATACACCAATGGAGAGCAAGCTGGCCAATTAATCATTTATTTATTAAAATGGCCCTCTTCTTTATGATCCGCGGACCAACGATACCACATATCTTCCCCAGTGAGATTAAAACATCTGTAATCAATAATTTAAAAATGTGTTCAGATACTTTTAGCCTTTTAATATTTATAGTAAGATGCTCCCAGGTGAGTTCCTGGTGATTTTGGACGTTGTTGACAACTGACCATATCTTAGCAGCCAGCTGTCCCATCAGAGAGAAGTTCAAACACTGCATTAGGCGTACCAACGTCTTCTTCAGGAAAATATGTAGTTGTTTTTTCAAAAACTGTGACCTCAAGGAGGAAACTGAGCTAAATGTCTGTAAGGAGGTTTGTGTTATTGCTCTCCTGCATTGTGGAGAGACTTGGGTTACCTATTGTTGTTGCCTAAAAGCTCTTGAGAGGTTTCATCATCATTGCCTTCAAAAGATTTTCTGGATCAAGTCGAAGAATCATCATATCGATTTCCTGTGTCTACGCCAGGGCCATGACTTCCATCAACGAAGCCGTGATCCTGCAAACCCAACTCTATTGGATGGATTCATTCCTTTAGAACTCCCATTTCCTGAGATACAGTAAGTCCACAATTCTCTGCTGAGCCTACTTCACAGAATCAGGGGTGGCAAAAAGAATTGGTTCAAGAAGACCCCCTCATGGCCAAAATGATGTCTACAAGACTATGGAATGTCTCTGCTTGTGCAGGAAGGACAAATGATAGTAATGGAAGGAGTTTGTTGCTCTCTGATGCCCTGGACCTGCAGCTAGGACCATCTTAATTTATACGGAGACATCAATAGTTATTGCCAAGGATGGAAAAGGGGCAAGTGTGCAGACAAATGAGACTTAAAAATCAGAACAATGGCAGTTTATTTAACAGAGATAATTAAAATTGCAAAAAGTGTAAAACAATGCATATCCATTAATCAATAAATTATCCAATCAATACAATCTGTGGCATTAAAATAAACCTGTGCCTTGGGGTGTAAATAACAAATAAATAACTGCTATGAATAGATTAAAACACAGTTGTAGAATGGTATGATCCTTTACATTCTGCTCTGACTCTATTTTCAGTCCTCGTCAAGTCTCTAAGAGACTTCACTGTCACAGCCCACCACATCCTTTGTTTACCATGAAGACCTGAACAGCATTGCTGCCAGTTGCCACAGTTCCCATGGTACCTTGCCCTTCTATGGATGTCATTGCATCTTGCTTCTCCTGTGATGCAAATTGCCACATCCCCATGATAGACTTGAACTGCACCGCCAATGACTATCCACAGCTACCTGGGTGCCTTGACTTTTAATAGATGCCATTGTGTCTTGAGCCTCCCATCTTTTCCTTCCTTTGGTGATCAGTGAAATTCCTTGCCTGCTCCACTGATCAGTGGACAAGAGCATGATCATGCTACCTTGTGCTCAGTCTGGCCCTCTGTTTAAATAGTCAGCCTTTCTGAAGATCCCTCTCCAACCAGCTATTGCTTTCTCAAAAAACAACTTCCCCACACTTCTCATATACAAAAAGAAATTGTGAGTGCGCTCCCCTCGACTTTCTCGTATGCTGAGATAGAGGAAAAGGTCATCAGAACCACTTCCAGTTGTGCAATATTTCTCAAATATCATATCTCTTTGTTTCTCATCATAACTAATTGATAATATCGATACAAAATCATTTATCTCTATTTATAACACTGGTCAACAAGCATTTTGCTACTGGGATTCTTTCACCTGTACTTTAACAAATTTCACTTGCTGACTCCAAATCTGAAAACCGTTTTCGTCCAGCACGTCCCATTTTTTAATTATGATGTTCCAAGTCTTGGACAACTATTGTGACTGGACAGTAAAGGCGATGCATTTCAGCATTTAAGAAATAAGTTTGGTCTCGAGAAAAGTGAAGACAAAATTAAGGAAGGTGTTTTTGTTGGCCCTGAAATCCGTGAACTGATGCTTGACGATGAGTTCAAAAGGAAACTGAAGCCCACTGAATCAGCACCCTCATTTGTGCAGGTTGTCCAGAATTTTCTTAACAGTCACAGAGCAGAGAATTATACTGAGCTTGTGGAGAACCTGCTGAAAGTATATTAGCTTACGGGAGCCAGAATGTCACTGAAGACGCATTTTTTACATTCTCATCTCGACTTTTTTCTACCAAATTTAAGCGATGTCAGCGATGAGCATGGGGAAAGATTTCATCAAGATATAAAGATGATGGAAAACTGATATCAGGGAAAATGTACTCCGAGCATGATGGGTGACTACTGTTGGTTTTTGAAAAGAGAGACGGATGTGCAGTACAAACGCAAAAGCGAGGGGCTCCAACATTTTTGGACACGCTGACCTCACTTTTATATTGAGGAAAATTGACATAAATATACTTTAACGTGTCTCTGGTATCGTCTTCTAGTTTGTTTTCAGAATAAACACATCAAAACAATTTTGGTGGGACGGAGTCCAAACTCTAGATATCGTGTTGATATATTATATTGACATTCAAAAGTGTCAAAACGTCAATGATGTGTATTTCAAAAACCTGACGTGCGGCTTAATTCCGATTTCATATATGACATCAGTGTAAAAAAACTTAATAAAGAGCTGCTCTGAAGTTCCCAGAAGCAAACAAAAATATTTTTTTGTAGACCAGTGTAATCAATCTTTATATTAAAATGATATTTTCGCACTTAGGGAGGTTTGAAAACAGTGGTGGAATTTTTTCATGATTACATATGCATTACCTAGATTATGTGCAAAGTGAAAAGAGTTATAGTCACCTAAACTCATAGAAAAAGTGTTAGTATTATATAATATGTATTGCAATAAATAAACTGCATTTAGCTACATTTCATTATGATAATAATGGCAGAAATAAAGAAAATATAAATTTAAATGTATTACCAGGAACATGACGGGGACGTAGCGGCTTATTGTTCCCATTACATCTTTATATTTACATGGCATATTCAATGTTTTACACATTATTGTTAAACTGATGATGTATACATTAAAATAAAATGAATAAATATTTTGAAAGAATATGCATTATATTGAATAGAGTTTTGCCTCACAGTAAGGAGATCTGGGTTTGCTTCCCGGGTCTTTCCTGCGTAGAGTTTGCATGTTCTCCCCGTGTCTGCATGGGTTTCTTCTGGGTGCTCCGGTTTCCTCCCACAGTCCAAAGACAAGCAGGTTAGGTGCATTGTTCCTAGTGTGTGCTTGGTGTGTGTGTCCTGTGGTGTGCTGGCGCCCTGCCCGGGGTTTGTTTCCTGCCTTGCGCCCTGTTTTGGCTGGGATTGGCTCCAGCAGACCCCCGTGACCCTGTAGTTAGGATATAGCGGGTTGAGTAATGGATGGATGGATGGAGTAATGGATGGAGGGGATGAATAGAATTTTTAATATCGTGTAAACATTTATATTTCCATGATACAAAAAATTCGGATTGGTTGTTTAAATAAAATTACTACTCCTGGTTGAGTAATTGTTCTCAAATTTAATTTGTTTGCTTTTTATTATTATAAACATCTATTCAAAATTTGAATCATCTATCTGTAATTATGACCATAGTTTATAACTTGTAGAAACCATAGTAGAAAATTTGCGAATGTATTCAGTTAAAATGACACTTCTTATTGACTGAGGTCAAAGCGTTTTCGAGTTATTGCATTTACACACAGACAGACATAATTTCAAAAATGGTATTTTTGGACTCAGGAAGGTCTAAAATGTCAAGATTCACCAAAATCTCAAGGTTGAATTTTTTCACTCTACCTATACTTCCTCAATACAATGTATATGAGAAAGTTATAAAGAAACAACAGCGACGCCGTTTCTGGTCTAACCCGCTCCGTTTTATCCAACCTAACCTGCAGCTGACACCCGCTGATTTCCATGCCGCTTGCTGTTTTACAATAATTCAACAATTAAACCAGCACACACTTTCATGTGTGCACCTCACACCAGCATGAGCTAAAAACAATAGGTTATGTTCAAATCAATTTATTAAATAAAAACCCCTTCCCAAACTCACTTAACCACATATTTCCAATCAGAACCCCAGCTGGTGGACTCCTGAGCTATTCAACGATGCACGGAACACCTTGGTTGGCATCATCTTATAGCAGGTGACAGCTGAGATAGACAGTCACCCAACAAGCTGCATATCACTGTGAGTGGCAGCCTTTCCAGCAGCTCCGTGTACGACTTTATATTTCTACCTTTTTCATACTACTTAGACATGGATTTTTACATACTGAGACTCGTCTATTCAGGTAGTCAGCTTCAAGTTATGAATTTCCCCTTGGGGATTAATAAAGTATCTATCTATCTATCTATCTATCTATCTATCTATCTATCTATCTATCTATCTATCTATCTATCTATCTATCTATCTATCTATCTATCTATCTATCTATCTATCTATCTATCTATCTATCTATCTATCTATCTATCTATCTATCTATCTATCTATTGCATTCCAGGTGCTAAGCTATTAGAATGTTACAACAGTCTAGACCACGGATGGGCAAACTGGAGGGCCACAGTGGCTGAAGGTTTTTGTTCCAACCCAGCTGATTAATTGGAAATATATATATTAAAAATATTTTTTAAAAATCATGCTATATTAAGTTAAAAAGAGTTCTAAAAAGTAAAAAATAAGTCTCTCATACATCACTCGTAAAATAAAAGGTGTGCACTTTTGCTAAAATTTTAAGAAGTGTTTTTTGAATGTTGACTGATGAAAAGCGCCCATGCTTTTATTTTACGAGTGATGTATGAGAGACTTATTTTTTTACTTTTTAGTACACTGTTTAACTTAAGATAAGCGTGGTTTTTAAAAAGTATTTTTTATATATATATTATTTTCAGCTTTTTAGTCTTGGGTTTGTTTTAGTATAATTTTGCAATCAATATTTTAACACTTCCTTTAATATTTCTATCCATTACTAGCACCATCTATTAGTGGAATCTTTAACTATTTTTCATATGAAAATTTCATTTCTTAATATGGATTAATTGATCAATTAGTGAAACTGATTATTGATTTATGTATTGTCATTGGAAGTGAGTTAAGTGTGCAAAATTTCAAGTTATTTGGACAATAGGAAGTGGGTTTAATATCGATTACAAGATTTGTACCAGACAACAAACAGGTGAAGTTAAAATAAGCATGGTAATAATAAAAAAAATCCTTGACAATAATTTCACTTCATGGCTTGTTAATGCGTTAACTCTGCCATGTCTGGTCATTCTCATATCCTAGATTTTTTTTTCCTTTCTAAGCATATTATCCAAATGATTTGAAATGTAAAACAGACGAGTGATTTACAGTCCTTCACTTTTTTTCTCTTCACTTTCCTTCCAAGTATTTCATTAAACCAAATAGTACTCAATAAATACACACAAGTGTAAATTAAAACAAGCTACATGGAGAACTGCTGGTCTCTTTTGTCATTTGCGTCTTATTGCTAATAAGGAGCCATTAAAAACCAAGAATACTGCTGTTTAAGACTAAAATAAGTAATAAGGGTTTAAAGTCTTAAACAAGCGAGACAACTACAATGAAGCAATTAAGTAACTGGGTTGGAACAAAAACCTGCAGCCACTGCAGCCCTCCAGGAACAACTTTTCCTACTCCTGAAGACAAAAACAGGTCATTCAGCTCAACAAAGGTCTCCAGTCCTCTACACTTCATTCTTCCATAATATCATCAAGTTGTGTTTTCAAAGTCTCTAAAGCCTGACTGTCCAGCACACTACTTGGTAGCTTATTCCTTGTGTCTGTGGTTCTCTGTGTAAAGAAAAACTTACTAATGTTTATGCAAAATTTACTCTTAAGTGAGTTGCAATGGGATGTTACCTGGTTTTTATGGACTACCCCCTGATACAAGTTCAGAAATTATGAAGCAGTGGCATCAGCTACTTGGTCTGAAATTCAACTAATGAACTAGTATTCATCTGTGTCCCTTTGTTCTTCATGAACTCATTTTAAAGTCACAGTCTCGATCCACTGGACTAATTCCCTTCATAACATTAAACACTTCAATCAGGTCTCCTCTTAAACTTCTTTTGCTTAAACTGAAAAGGCTCAGCTCTTTTACTCTTTCTTCATAACTCATCCCCTGTAGTCTTGGAATCAGCCTAGTCGCTCTTCTCTGAACCTTCTCTAGTGCTGCTGTCCTTTTTGTAGCCTGGAGAACAAAACTTCACACAGTACTCCAGATGAGGCCTCGCCAGTGAGTTATAAAGCTTGAGTAGAACCTCCTGTGACTTGTACTCCACACATCATATATAATCTGACATTCTGTTTGCCTTCTTAATGTCTTTTGAAAACTGCCAGGCAGTTTGTACATAATTCACCATTAACAAGTTTCCAATTGTGTCCCCGTATTCTTGATGAACTCATTTTAACTCCTTGAGGGCTGTATAATTTCCCAAAAAACTCAGATTTCTGAAATGCACAAAAGCAATGGTTTCACACATAAATCAGCATAAAATGCCTGTTGTTCCAGCTGTGGCTGCTATTTCCCATTTCTGGCAGCAGCGACCGTGCGGGGTTGGCTTGATGGCCATCAGGAATGCGAAGCAGGTCGGCTACCTGTCTGTCTTTGTGTAGCATTGGCAGTGCGACAGAATCTGGTTTGTACCTCTTGTCATCATAAATGGCAGTCCTCCCAGGCGAATGTTGCTGTAGGTGTATCAGCTACTCAAATGTGTTCGGCACCACAATCAGCTGGGGACCAATCAGCTGATGCTGTTCCCTCACTTTCATTTTCAATCTCCATCTCCAGATCACTTGCATCAAAATTGGAGTCTGACAAGTCAGAGCCGATTCAGCGGTAATATGAAGCTATGAAAACGAAGCTAACTTTCCTTCAAGCTAAAATGTAACAGCAGATTTTGTCACCATTTACAGCTGATTACTGTACTCTACACCTGATTTTCGACAAAACTCAACATCCGCCCTGAAAGAGTTAAAGTCACAGTCTCGACCCACTGGACTAACTTCCTTCATAATTTTTAACACTGCAATCATGTCTCCTCTTAATCTCCTTTAAAGGCTCGGCTCTTGTAATCTTTCTTCATAACTGATCCCCTCGTAGCCCTGGAATCAGCCTAGTTGCTCTTCTCTGGCCTTTTTCCAGTGCTGTTATGTCCTTTTTGTAGCCAGGGGACCAAAACTGCACCCAGTACTCCAGATGAGGCTTCACTAGTCTTATGTATAAACGTCTATGCGTGGAACTGTGCGTGTCTGTCTGTCCAGCCCGGAAGTGCAAGGCTACAGCATGAAGCGCAAAGAAAGCGACTCCATCACCAAAGTAAAACCACCGACGCTGATACACAAACAAAACCTCTGAGGAGAGAAAAACTCGCTTAGCCACTAACAGACAACGGTGGCGAGCAGGTCGGCAAAATGAAACTGACGAGGAGCCGCTAATACACAACCAATGCAACAGAGTAATTGAAGTGCCAGAATGGTTTCTAGATGCCCAGGTTTTTACAGCACAGGCTTATACAGCTAGTGCGTTATAAAGCTTGAGCAGAACCTCCTTAGACTTGTACTTCACACTTCAAGGTGCTATATAACCTGACATTCTGTTAGCCTCCTTAATGGCTTCTGAACACTGTCTGGAAGTTGATAGTATCAAGCCCACTACGACTCCTAAGTCCTTCTCATGTCTCCTCTTAATCTTCTTTTGCTTAAACTGTAAAGGCTCAGCTCTTTTAATCTTTCCTCATAACTCATCCCCTGTAGCCCTGGACTCAGCCTAGTCACTCTTCTCTGGACCATTTCTAGCACTGCTATGTCTTTTTTGTAGCCTGGAGACCAAAACTACACACAGCACTCAGGATGAGACCTCACTAGTGTGTTATAAAGCTTGAGCAGAACCTCCTGTGACATGTACTCCACACATCAAGGCGCTATATAACATGATATTCTTTTGGCCTTCTTAATGGATTCTGAACACTGTCTGGCAGTTGAGCTATGAAACAGTAGTGCTAAATTCTATGCCACCATGTTATCTATAAATGTTTCTTTTTTTAGTTTTAATAAGATGCATTCATTGATTCCCGAAAAATCAAGAACAAAGCTGACTTTGACTGTGATCTATTTTTTCCTTTCAGCAATATTGATTAGACTCCTCTAGGCTGTTTGAATGCCATTGTGCTGTCCAATAATTGATCTAAAAATTATTAATTGTATTCCATCTTCCACCTATACTATTAATCTACTTTCCATCCCAAACCTCATGTTTCACTCATTGCTTACAAGAGCAGGTACAACACAAGTCAGGCCGGAGGCATTTTTACATACCAGGCCATTGCTAGAAAAACTCAATTTTTGAACCCTCAGTATGCAGACGAGTACATTTATTTTACTCAAATCTTCCAGATGTATTATTTTCTTTTAGTAAGTATGCTGATACTTCGTAATAAAGATTTTTGATAGCAGATAATACATAAACCATGGAAAAGTCATTTCAATCTGCTTGGTTAATATTATTCATAATGGTAGTGACTCACAAGCGTAATGTGATGCTTAATCCTTGAGCCTGACTACAAAAGTGATGAACTGCTACAGAAGTTGCTTTCCTCCTAAAGTTTAATCCACTAAGCGGATTATGATAAGAGTTTCCAAGAGATCTTTTCTAATTCTGAAGAAGCAGATGATTAGTCAAGGGCTCATCCGACAGGAAGGGAAAGACTTCTAAAACATAGCGTCTACAAGATTTATAAATGGAGAAAATCAAAGATTATATCAGTAATGTGAATGCTTTTTGATCTTAAATGGCAGTGAATGTGAAAATGCAAAAGGAAAAAAAAGCACATACGTATTCAGTAATATGTTGAGTTATTTCTTCAAGTCTTAAAAAAAATCATAAATTGCTGTATAAACACTCCTAATGAAACTACTACTGTGCAAAAGATGAGGCACAGGGGGCTTCAAGTCTACTGAAGTATCAGAAAATAATGAGGCTGAATTTCGTTGATAGACCGGTGCTGGGTTACATTAAATGTTGTATTCTCAATAGTTTGGACCACCAACAGTTTACATATCCAGTCCACTGAGGATGACATATGTCTTGAACTTCATATCATCATGGAACACCTGAAATAATAAAATTTGCTATGCCAGGTTGGGAGAATGTGCTGATAGCTCCACGCCAGTCCTGTTTATAAACTACAGTTGTTGTACCATCAAAACTGATCCCCAAGATTCCACAGTGGCATGAAAACATTTGTAAACTCTGGAAATAACCACATTTATGTATAAATTTGTCTTAAATATGGTCTGATCTTCATCTAAATTACAATAACAAACAAACGCAATCTATTTTAACAAATAATGTACAAAGGATATCCTTATCATTATTTTCTATGTTTTACTTTCCTCCACCCTCACCGATTTTTACCAGTTTGTGGACTGTACAGAAAAAAGAAAACAGGACCCTGGACTTGTTATATGCCAGTATTAACATGGTAACTAACTCTCTTACCTTGCCACCATGAACTGTGGACCCACCGTTCTTTAGGCTGATCCTCCAATTAGCTGTGACCCACCCAATCTCATTGAGATTGCACAGGTGGTGAACCAGCTGAGGGTAGGGAAGGCTGCAGGGATCTGTGCTATCTGGGGTGAACATCTCCAGGCTGGTGGTAAGGCTGTTTTCTTGGCATTGCAAGCAATCTTTGCT
This sequence comes from Erpetoichthys calabaricus, assembly GCF_900747795.2. NCBI lineage: Eukaryota > Metazoa > Chordata > Cladistia > Polypteriformes > Polypteridae > Erpetoichthys > Erpetoichthys calabaricus. The sequence continues at coordinate 17,327,866 of NC_041397.2, forward strand.
TCCATTTGGGAGGTGGGCATCATCCCAACTGACTGTAAAATGGGACTTGTCGTCCCTATCTGGATAGGGAAAGGTGATTGCTTGGATTAGATAGATAGATAGATAGATAGATAGATAGATAGATAGATAGATAGATAGATAGATAGATAGATAGATAGATAGATAGATAGATAGATAGATAGATAGATAGATAGATAGATAGATAGATAGATAGATAGATAGATAGATAGATAGATAGATAGATACTTTATTAATCCCAAGGGGAAATCAAAATACTCCAGCAGCAAAAAAATATTAAATTAAAGAGTAATAAAAATGCAGGTAAAAAAAACAGACAATAACTTGAATGTTCAACGTTTACCCCCCCTGGTGGAACTGAAGAGTCACATAGTGTGGGGGAGGAATGATCTTCTCAGTCTGTCAGTGGAGCAGGACAGTGACAGCAGTCTGTCACTGAAGCTGCTCCTCTGTCAGATGTTGAAGGATGCCAGTCTTCTAAGGAAGTACAGCCGGCTCTGTCCTTTCTTACACAGAGAATCAGTATTGGCAGTCCAGTCCAATTTATCGTCCAGCTGCACTCCCAGGTATTTATAGGTCTGTACCCTCTGCACACAGTCACCTCTGATGATCACGGGGTCCATGACGGGCCTGGGTCTCCTAAAATCCACCACCAGTTCCTTGGTTTTGCTGGTATTCAGTTGTAGGTGGTTTAAGTCGCACCATTTAACAAAGTCCTTGATGAGGTTCCTATACTATACTCCTCCTCCTGCCCACTCCTGATGCAGCCCACGATAGCAGTGTCGTCAGCAAACTTTTGCACGTGGCAGGACTCCGAGTTATATTGGAAGTCCGATGTATATAGGCTGAACAGGACCGGAGAAAGCACAGTCCCCTGCGGCGCTCCTGTGTTGCTGACCACAATGTCAGATCTGCAATTCCCGAGACGCACATACTGAGGTCTCTTTGTAAGATAGTCCACGATCCATGCCACCAGGTATGAATCTACTCCCATCTCTGCCAGCTTGTCCCTAAGGAGCAGAGGTTGGATGGTGTTGAAGGTGCTAGAAAAGTCTAGAAACATAATTCTTACAGCGCCACTGCCTCTGTCCAAGTGGGAGAGGGATCGGTGTAGCATGTAGATGATGGCATCCTCCGCTCCCACCTTCTCCTGATATGCAAACTGCAGAGGGTCGAGAGCGTGTTGGACCTGTGGCCTCAGGTGGTGAAGCAGCAGCCGCTCCATGGTATTCATCACATGTGATGTTAGAGCGACAGGCCGGAAGTCATTCAGCTCACCAGGACGTGATACCTTTGGGACTGGGGTGATGCAAGATGTTTTCCAAAGCCTCGGGACTCTCCCCTGTTCCAGGCTCAGGTTGAAGATGAGCTGTAGAGGACCCCCCAGCTCTGATGCACAGACCTTCAGCAGTCGTGGCGATACTCCATCTGGACCTGCTGCTTTGCTGGCAAGGTCCTTGGTTGGGTCATCCTGGAATGATCACTTGCACACCTACCAGTAATAATACATTTTTTTTTATTTGTAGGCACCTTTCTAAACACTCAAGGACATTGTACAATAGATAAAACACAGATTATAAACAAAAGTAAAATACAAAATTTAAAATCATAAAGAGCAATTGTGGTCAAAGAGAAAAAGCAGTCTTAAACAAATGAGTTTTAAGTTTAGATTTGAAAAGTAAGAATGATTCAATATTTCTAAGCTCAGATGATAGTGAGTTCCACAGCTGGGGAGCAGAGTAAATGAATGCTCTGCTCCCCATAGTGGTAAGACAGACAAAGGGACAGTCAAGTGGACGGAGGATGAGGATCTGAGGGTGCGGGAGGGAATGGCAACATGGAGGAGGTCAGACAGATATGGAAGAGCGAGGTTGTGGAGAGCCTTAAAAGTTAACAGGAGAATTTTGAAATCAATGTGGAACTTAACTGGAAGCCAGTGAAGCTGCTGCAGGACGGGACGGTATGATGAATAGAGAGGGTTCTAGTAATGATGTGGTCAGCTGAATTCTGGACCAGTTGAATCTTATAAAGAGATTTGTGAGAATGACCAAAGAAAAGAGAATTACAATTATCCAGACGAGAAGTGACAAGGCTATGAACAAGGATAGCAGTGGTGTGGGGTGTGAGGGAGGGGTGAATATGATTAATGTTACACAAGTGGAAATATGGAGTCCGGGAGATGTTATTGATATGGGACTGAAAAGACAGAGCACTATCAAGGATGACACCCAGACTCTTAACCTGTGGGGAAGGGGAGACAGAGGAATTATCAGTAACAAAGGAAAAATGATCAGTTTTGGATAATGTTGATTTTGTTCCAATGAGGAGCACCTCAGTTTTGTCACTTTTTAATTTACAAAATTTGAAGAAAATCAGGATTTAATTTCTGCTAGGCAATCAATAAGCGAGGAAGGTGGAAAGGAAAAAGAAGGTTTGCTATTGAGGTAGAGCTAGGTGTCATCAGCATAACAGTGGAAGCTAATGTTATATTTACGAAAGATATTACCAAGGGGAAGGATGTAAATAATGAAAAGGATGGGCCACAGGACAGAGCCCACCTGAAATAACAGCAGTGGGTTGGGATGTAAATGTTTAAAGCTGAACAAACTGACTCTGTGAACAGAACAGTCTGGTGTTACGTCTTTACTGCATTCTGGCACTGATGGTTCTCATGGAGTGCAAACGTGAATATTAGGAAAGTTTCTTTGCAGCCTTTGTCAGTTTTCATAAAGCATTCAACTCAGTTGATCGACCAGCACTGAGCAACATCCTGACACTTTGCAGGATCCCCTTTAAGGTTGCTAGATATCATGGATGGCTTGTACACTGGTGCTGTGAGTGCTGTGCAAAGTGGAGGCAGAACCTCTGTGTTTTTCCCAGTTGATTCTGAGGTTTGTCAGGGGTGTGTTTTTGCTGCTACTCTGTTCAGTGCTTGCATGGAGTGGGTGTTGGGCAGGGTCGTGTAGTCCAGCACCTGGGGGGCATCTTTTGGTGAATAAAGATTCACTGATCTCGACTTTGCTGATGTTTCTGTGATCTTCACAGAGTCAATGGAGGCTCTGATCGGGGCTCTCGGGAGACTGAGCAAGGAGTCTGAGTGTCTGGACTTGTGAGAGTCCTGGATAAAAACCAAGATCAGGCCTTTAATGACCTCTTGGGCACAGCCATCAGTAGTGTGTCTGTCTGCAGAGAGAGTGTCAACCTCATTGAGAGGTTTACTTACCTTGGCAGTGACATTCATGTCTCTGGTGACTCTTAAAACGAAGTCAGTAGATGGATTGGGAGAGCATGGAGGTCATGAGGTTGCTGGAAAGGGGTGTGTGGTGCTCCTGATTTTTCTGTAAAAGGACGTAGGTCCAAGTCTTTAGAGTGCTGGTGTCTTTAGAGTCTGCTATATGGTTGTGAGACATGGACGCTATCCAGTGACCTGAGATGTTTGGGTAACGCTAGTTTGACTTTGTGTTGAATGATCAGTTGCTCATGGAGTCCCAAATGAGGCACATTACCTGCATTGTGACGGAGCATCAGTTATGACACTATGGCCATGTGGAGCAATTCCCAGAGGGTGATCCGACTCACAGGATCCTCACTGTTAAGGATCCGAGTGGATGGACCAGGCTAAGGGGATGCCCACATTATACCTGGATGTGACAGATAGAGGTTCATTTCTGGAGGGTGAGACTGGACAGCATGTCTGCCCTTTTTTTTGGGGGGTTGGCAACCAGGATCCCAGGCTGTTTCGTTGTGTGGTGGGTGCGGCAATGTGCTGTACCAGTGTGTCCTTTCCAACCTAATCTTTGCCACCTTTAGGCCAATCGGACCATAATTTGGTTCAACTCATACCTGCATATAAACCCATTGTCCAGAGGTTGCCAGCCACCATCAGGACTGTGCAGGAATGGACAATGGAGGTCTGAGGAGGCCCTAAAGAATGTTCTTGATAATACTGGCCTGCATATGCTTTGTAAGTCGCACAGTGAGAACATTGAGGGACTCAGCCATTGTATCACTGTCTGCCTCAAGTCTTCTGTAGATAACACAGTCCCCGCAGACACAGTGTGCTGCTTAGCCAACAAGAAGCCATGGATGATAAAAAAAAGGTAGGTTCAGGTATGGAGGGCTTTGAAACGTCCTTGATGGAGTTTTAAAAAACACATTATTTTAAGGAACTCTGTTTTTGTTATCTGGGGCCATTATTTTTAATAGTTCCCCACTCCTTATTAGAATTTTATAGGTTTGGCTTTTCTGAGGGTGCAGGCCATAAGCCTCTTTGAGTTTCCTGGCCAGACCTACTCTTTGAGTTGAAACTCAGTTTTAGTTTTGTAAAACTGTTTAGAATTTACAACAGAATGCCTGTAAACGGAAGTGTAGCAGACTTGGAAAGAAACAGCATACTTCATACAGGAAGGGCCGAGTCCTAAATTTGAACCTTTGACACTGGACCTATGAGGCATCAGCCCCAGCCTTTCTACAACCAGCATGCTCCCCACCACCCATATAAAAATCACATCAATAAAAATTCGGTTACTTTGTTAGAGTCATAATTCACATTTCAAGCCTTTCTTTCCATCAGTAGCACCATTTCAAAAACACATGTCATGGGTGACTGAACCAGGCATTGTCCCATATTTACTTGTGAGAGGATCGCATTGTGTGCATCACCTGTGAGCGATGTATTTAGTGAAAAGCATTCCATTTTTCAGAAAAGCTTTTCTAATACAATGGAGTTAGTGAAATTCTGTGCCAGTGTACATCTGCAAAAGGAAAGAAGGTAAAAGTTATTCCCACACTGAAAAGAAAAGAAAAAAGAATGTTAGAGACACAACATTTCAGCTCTATATTCCTCGATCCATGCAATGTTAACACTTTGTGTTACAAAACACAGTATGGAAGATGAGTTCCATGACAGCCACTTTAACGAGTGAAGAGAAGGAAGTTCATATTGCACTGAATGTTCAACAATCCAGCCATACTGTAGATAGGCAGATAGGAATGAAAGGGACTATATGATAGATAGATAGATAGATAGATAGATAGATAGATAGATAGATAGATAGATAGATAGATAGATAGATAGATAGATAGATAGATAGATAGATAGATAGATAGATAGATAGATAGATAGATAGATAGATAGATAGATAGATAGATAGATAGGTAACTAAAGTGTTTACTAAATGTGACTTAACGCTTCAGTATGTGAGGGTTGCCTCATCTTAAGAGGTAATTCCTAAGGTTAAAAAGAAGTAAATGAGTAATAAACACCCCCTTAAAAAGTGAGAAGAAACTGGTTGGAAAATCCAAACACCCCTATTACGAAGATGTGATAAGATCAATGGGAAAACCTGTAGGACACTACTATTAATGAAGTGGTGTTTAATAGATAGATAGATAGATAGATAGATAGATAGATAGATAGATAGATAGATAGATAGACAGACAGACGGACGGACGGACGGACGGACGGACGGACGGACGGACAGACAGACAGACAGACAGACAGACAGACAGACAGACAGACAGACAGATAGATAGATAGATAGATAGATAGATAGATAGATAGATAGATAGATAGATAGATAGATAGATAGAATTCAGAAACTTGCTGAGTAATTGCAATATTTGGGTTACCAACCCAGGCACAACCCCATTTAGTAATAAGCTGTTGAACAAATTCAATCAGATTCCTGTATGACAAAAAAAAAGCTAAAGAAAATCTTATGCTCCTCGCACATCTCACAATAAGTTTCACAGAGGGCTCCGCCTCAGTGTGTCGCTCAGTTCAAAAGATGACCTCAATTTCTTGGCTTTCTATTTATATCGACATGCTCCAGGAAGGGGTGGTGCTTATAGCGCCCAGTGGGGCGGGGCTAGGCATTGTCTCCAGGTGACAGCTCTATGCTCTGGAGGAAACAAGAAACATGTGTGGTAGCAGTGTGCCCCTTCCTGCCTTGCAGGGATATTACTAGGCTTATCTGAGCCCTCTAGAAGGTCCCCAAGCATGCATGTGTGACAATAGATAGGAAGATCGTACTTTGTTAAACTACAATGGTGATCAAATTAAAGAAGAATTAGGAAAAGAATAATATTATCATAGGAAATTTTTATAAAACAATGTATCATGTAGGTGATGGCACTTTTATATTAATGCTATAGTAAATTAAAAATTATATTACATCTCAAAATCCTTAAGATCTTACAGGTGCGTTTGCGCTGATGATAATTATGCCCATGCTCTTCTTACACAGACGTGATTAACAAACGACATCTTGTTATTTTAGCTGAAACAACTTAAATTATAAGTGCCCTTGAATATAAAATTTGTTACTAAATTGGAATAAATGAATATTATTCCAGGTGTATTTTAAACTCATCTGTATACCTTCCAAAGTGACTCATACATTAGCTTTATTTATAAGGTAGAGCGATTTTTAAATTAAGTACAGTATCATATACAGGAAAAAGTAAGTGTTTGAATAAATTCTGAGGTATGTTTAGAATTTCAGATAAGTGCATGGAATGGTAAGCATATATTGGTGGTTTATTGATACTGAGTGGTTTTTTAATGGTAATGGCTTAATATAAAGAATGTAACGCATCGTTAACCGATGCTCAGTTTATAGGAGCTAAGATTATTTACTGATTCGCATGTAATTGCATTGTAAATATTAGATCCATAAAATTAAAATCCAGAGAAATTGCATGTGCATCAATTTGAGCTTTCTTCTATGTAGCTGCATGTCTGTTTCAATTTATACAAAAGAAAGTCAAAAGGTTTTGAACCTTCCTAAAATAAAAACCAGTTAAGCCAAGCAAATGCTATATTTAATGGAATCCCCAGCTACATGAATAGACTTGTTATAATGTTCAGAAAGGTTCATCTGCTAAATATAAAGATGGAAGGTGGTCCTAGTAGCAGTGAAGTCAGTGTGGCCCACCCACAAAACATGAGGAATGTACACAAGTGTACAATATAGGAATACTAAAGAAAACATGGTAGTATTACCTAAATTTACATAGTAGCAACAAACATATGAAAAATAATAACTCAGAAACAGTAAAATGGAAAACATAGGAAGCAAATGCAGGCTGATACAATTAATTTTGTGATGATCACTTTGTAGTTTTCTTTCTTTAGTTGTGGTGTCTTATGACTTACTGTGAGGTTGTTTTTCAGTGATTAAGGATATTCAGAGATAGCCTTAATGAAAACCTGCTCCACATCACCCTGGACCTCAAAATGGGCCAATGGTTCACCTTCCAACAGGACAAATGACCATAAGCACAAAGCCTGACTCAGGGACAACTCTGGGACAATGTCCTTGAGCAGCCCAGCCCAGACTTAAGACCAATCCATATTATATCCAATGGCAAACCGGAAGGCATGGACCCAGGTACACGACGATGGATGCAGGAGACATAGTGCGCAGGCGCCCACAGCGCACGTCTCATAAACCGCAAGCGAAGTCTGATCCACCGCGAACGAAGGAGTCACGGCTCAAAAACGAAAGAGCTCAACTAACGAAGGAGTCACGGCTCAAAAACGAAATAGCTCAACTAACGCCACACAGAAAAGAGGATTCTGCACTGCACCTGAGAGTCAAACGGAAAACACTACGGGGTCCGCAAAGGTCCACAAAGATAGTACGGAAGGCGCGAGAAAGTACGAAAGGCGCATGCGCCTACAACGCGCTTCTGAACTAAACGTCCACACTACACAGCATGGTCCGGGTAATAAGAATAAACGAACTCTCCATATTAAACTTACGGCATCCTCACACGTCCAAACCATATAGCATATGTGAATCACATTACAGTGATGCATTATTAACAGTACAACCACAGAAAATGCTCTGTATTAACAGTAAGTGCAATTATCCATATTACTAACGGTAGACAACGGATAACTAATGGAGTCACGGTCACGGCTCCAAAACGATCCAGCTCAACTAATGGAGCTACAAAAGTGAGCCTGCATGGATAAAAACAATAGATGTAGGCGCCTACAACGCGCGTCTGAAACCGTGGAAGCAAAACTGTCTCAGCTCCAAAACCAAACAGCTCGACTAACGGAGCTACAAAAACGAGCCCGCATGGACAAATACAATGTACATAGACGCCTACAACGCACGTCTGAAACTGTGGAAGCAAAGCAGGCACGGGTTCAAAATGAAAGACCACAAATGACGGAAATACAAAAACGAGCCCGCCTGGATAAAATCAATGAACGCAGGCGCCTACAGCGCGCCTCTGAAATGCCGCAAGCAAAGCAGGCACGGCTCCAAAAAGAGAGAGCTCAACTAACGGGGCTACAAAAACGAGCCTGCCTGGATAAAACAATGAACGCAGGCGCCTACAACGCGCTTCTCAAACAACGCAACCAAAGGAGTCACGGCTCCAAAACGAAACATCTCAACTAACGGACATACAGAAGCTAGCCCACCTGAATACAATTAATGAACGTAGGCACCTACAACGCGCCTCTCAAACAGCGGAGTCAATAGATAAACAGCAAAGAAAGGAACGACAGACGGCCGCTAAACAATTCCGCCAATTAGCTGACAACGCATTCTGTAATGAGTCCACTATTAATGAACATTCATTAGGATTAATGAATATACTTCCTTTGTTCGTCATCTACACCTTTACACTCCAATATATCTCATACATTTATCAATGTATTTCGGGTTACCCAACACCGGGGGTAGGCGAGTGAAGCGAGCAAGGGGCGGAGCCCCCTTGTTAAGACCTAATGAAAACCTACCCAGGAGTGCTCTGGACCTCAGACTGGACTGAAGTTTCACCTTCCAACAGGACAAAGCAAAGACAACACAACACTGGCTTAAGGACAACTCTGGGAATGTCCTTGAGCAGCCCAGCTCAGACTTAAGACCAATCAACTCTTTCAGGGTGGCTGTCGACTTTTGTCAACAGAAGGTGTTGAGGGGGGTAATCAACTGTAGACTGTGATACAAATCGCTGCTACATTTTAAGAAGGAACATTACCTTTGTTGGTTTGACTGAGATTCCCTGCACTTGCCTGAGTAGTGATGAGCAAAAATGGCATCGACATCTGGCAAGAGATCGAAGAGAATGCACCAAAGCAAAAATACTCTGTGGGACGACGTTTTGCATATTATCACTGAATTGAAGACTTCATTGTCAGACTCCACTTTTGATGCATGTGATCTGGAGATCAAGATACTTGCATCAGTGGATTGTGGTGCTGAACATGTTTGTGAAGCTGATGCACCTACAACAATGTTCGCCTGGGAGGACCACCACTTACAATGAGAAGAGGTACAAACCAGACTGCACTGCACTGCAACCACTGCTGCCACCCCCGTACCCCACGAAGCTAAGACAGCCTGGCAGCCAGTCTGCCACGCCTATTCCTGCCAGCCGTCGTGCCACTCACTAGCGACTCGAGTCACAACAGACGGCAAACTGGCGGCCACAGCACACAGCCACAGATGTTTTATGCTGATTTATGCATGAATCCATTGCTTTGTGTGCTTTTCAGAAAACTGCATTTTTTGGAAAAAATATTCAGCCCTCAAAGAGTTAAGACCTAATGAGAACCTACTCCAGAGTGCTCAGAGTGGACTGAAGGTTCACCTTCCAACAGGATAAAGCAAAGAGTCATTATTTGCGGTGTTGGCCCTTCTTTTTCAAGACCTCTGCAATTCGCCCTGGCATGCTGTCAGTCAACTTCTGGGCCAAATCCTGACTGATGGCAGCCCATTCTTGATAATCAATGATTGTATTTTATCAGAATTTGTGGGTTTTTGTTTGTCCACCCGTGTCTTGAGGATTGCCCACAAGTTCTCAATGGGATTGAGGTCTGGGGAGTTTCCTGGCCATGGACCCAAAATTTCGATGTTTTTCTCCCCCCGAGTAGCTTAGTTATCACTTTTGCCTTATCGCCCGGTGCTCCATCATGCTGGAAAAGGCACTGTTGGTCACCAAACTGTTCTTTCTTTCTTTAATATATTTCCAACTAGCTGTTCCCCGCAGCTCCACCCACATAGTAGTGACACAGGACAGTGAGGAGGGCCCTGCCCGGCTCCCCACTCCTGACATCACGCTTCCCCCTTCCCTCCCCCCGCAGCCACTATTTCAGATTAGCGTGAATATATCACTCCTGCAAGTGAACTATGACTGCTAGCATGATGAGAGAAGTTGCAAAAATCAACCGGAATGTTCAAGCAAATTATAGAAAAAAAACAGATCTAAATCCATTAAGAAGATCTCTTGTTCAGTAAATAAGCGGAGGTAAGGAACACACTTTGAGGGTGGTGCATGAGTGAGGAGGGCCCCAAAGTGGCCTGCTATGTGTATCTCGAATTTGTGAAAATAAATCGGTACCGCAAAAGAACTATGATACATAGTGCAATGAGAGAAGTTGCAAAATCAACCGGAATGTTCAAGCAAATTATGGAAAAAAAACAAAATCTAAATTTGTTAAGTAGTTCTTTTGTGGACAGACATACTGACAGACAGACAGACAGACAGACAGACAGACAAGCAAACATTGGATTTCATATATAGAGTACAAGTCCAAGGAGATTATGCTGAAGATTTATAACACACTGGTGAGGCCTCATCTGGAGTTCTGTGTGCAGTTTGGGTCTCCAGGCTACAAAAAGGACATAACAGCACTAGAGAAGGTCCATAGAAGAGCAACAAGACTGATTCCAGGGCTACAGGGGATGAAATATGAGGAAAAATTAAAAGAGCTGAGCCTTTACAGTTTAAACAAAACGAGATTAAGAGGAGACATGATTGAAGTGTTTAAAATTATGAAGGGAATTAGTCCAGTGGATCGAGACGGTGACTTTAAAACGAGTTCATCAAGAAACGGGGACACAGTTACAAACTTGCTAAGGGTACATTTCACACAAACATTAGGAAGTTTTTCTTCACATAGAGAACCACAGACACATGGAATAAGTGATAAAGTAGTGTGGTAGACAGTAGGACTTTAGGGACTTTCAAAACTTAACTTGATGTTATTTTGGAGGAATTAAGTGGACGGGACTGGCAAGCTTTGTTGGCCTGAATGGCCCGTTCTCGTCCAAATTGTTCTAATGTTGGTTTTGAATGTCAGTATAGTCTTTGACTCTCCATGACTCTGTGTTGGACAAGCATATTTACTAGATGGATGGATGTTTTACGAAAAATTTGGTAACACTATAGGTACTGCAAAAATGAATCTGTTACTCTTACATAACAAGACATTATCAGACACTTCTTTTGGTCTTCGTAACACTTGTAACACATCAGTAGATCGGTTATTCATCTCTGTGCTGTGTGCCATATTGACATGATGGTAAAATGACTTGTTAATATGAAGGATTCACAGGTCTTGCACTAAATATGTAAGATCAAGAGAAATGAGTCTCGGTTAAGCCCCCTCAGACCAATCCAAAGTGAAGTTTTGTTAGTAGATCACATTGCAGAGATGAACAAACACTTTACTGCTGCTTTGTAAGTGTTATGAAGACCCACAGAAGTGTTTGTTAAGGTCTTCTTACATAATAGTAAATGACTAATAGATCCATTGTTGCAGTACCTAGAGTGTTACCAAAAATGTCGTCACCTTCATTCCTTTATGGCCACAGTAGTCCAGCTACAGAGTGTACACAAGCTTAGCATCTTTTGTAGCTTAGACAGAAAGAAAGTGCCACATAACAGGATATTATTGAGACGCAGATACAGTGGACACAGCCATTAGAAAGTATTCATCCACCACTGAATAGATCACCTCAAGCAGTACTTTAAATTATGGAACCCACACACTCAGATAATCCTCTTTGATTTTTGACAGTCCAACTACATGGCAGATGGTCCTGTTACAGAATATATTTCTCATTTAGGATTCATTGAGTTCAGCGACGTGGCATTCTGTGTAATGAAAGTGAAACATTCCAGTAAAATCACCTCTTGTATACTCCACTTATGGGGGCTATTATAACAAAAAAAGCTTTCAATTTGTAATCTGCTTCATTGTCTGTGGGTGATTTTATTATTGTTATTAATTCATTGGGAGTTTTCTGCGTGTCCTATTTGATTGGCTCAGCCGACGGCCAGCCCCTGCAATTAGCAGGATGAATTTAGTAACAGCTGTACAAGAGGCTGGCCCTGCCGACTTGTGAAGAACACAATTGAACTCAAAGTCTAGTCAAACGCACTTGTAATTCCTTCTTACAGACTCTGCTAAATGCCTTATAGATTACCATGTCCTGGTCCAGTCATCCAAACCTTTGTACGTGTGAATGTAACCATATGTACTGTAAATCCACAGTATGTCTGAAGATCAATGAAGTTGTTTTTAAGTGAGTTCTTTTATCCTTTACAAAGGCTTGTTAAAAGGTGTTATGTTGTCAGTAACTGTCGAGTACTCCTTTAGATTCGAAGTGAACCTCCGTTATATCAATCTGTAGATTCAGAAAGTATTCAGACCCCTTCACTTTTTCACATTTTTGTTATGTAAAATCATTTAAATTCATTTTTTCCCCACATTAGGCAATGGTCAATACCCCAGAATGACAAAGCGGGAACGGGTTTTTAGAAATTTTTCCAAATAATTAATTGTAAAAAACTCAAAATATCACACTGACATAAGCATTCAGCACTTCGTTAAAGCACCTTTGGTGTCCAGGTCGATTACAGCCTGGACTCTTCTTGGGTTTGATACGACAAGCTTTACACATCTGGATTTGAGGATTTTCATGCCATTCTACTCTACAGATCCTCTCATGCTCTGTCAGGTTGGCTGGTGACTGTTGATGGACATCTCCGCAGATGTTTGATTAGGTTCAAGTTTGAGCTCTGGATGGTCAACTCAAGGAAAGACACTCCAGTTGTCCTTGTTTTTGTACTTAGGGGCAACTGTCTTGTTGGAATGTGAACCTTTGACCCAGTCTGAGGTCCAGTGCACTCTGGAGAAGGATTTAATTAAATATATGTCTGTGTTTGGTTTCTTCCAGTTGCCAACTCCATAGCATGATGCTGCCATCCCCAGGCTTCACCAATGGAATGATATTGCACAGGTGATGAGTGGAACCTGGTTTCATCTAGACATGACACTAATCTTGGTTTTATTAGACCAGAGTCTCCTATTTCACATAGTCTGCGAGTCATTTAGGTACCTTTTACTAACTCCAAGTAGGTTTCCATGTGTCTTTTACTGAGGAGAAGCTTCTTCCTGGCCACTCTGTTATAAAGTTCAAATCAGTGGAGAGTTGCAGTGATGGTTGTCCTTCTGGAAGTTTCTCCAATCTCTGCATAGGTTATCTGGAACTTGGCCAGAGTGACCTCTATATTCTTAATTTTATTAGACCAGAGACTCTTATTTCTTACAGTCTCAAGGTCATTTAGGTACCTTTTACTAACTAGAAGTGGGTTTCCATGTGTCCTTTCCTGAGGAGAGGCTTCTTCCTGGCCACTCTATTATAAAGTCCAGATCAGAGGAGTGCTGCAGTGATGGTTGTTGTTCTGTAAGTTTCTTCCATCTCCTCACAGGTTCTCTGGAGGTCATCCAGAATGACCACTGGACTCTTGGTGACCTCTCTTACCATGGCCCTTCTCCAGTGATTGCTCAGTTTGGCTGGATTACCTGCTTCAAGAAAGGTCATTGTTGTTCCAAACACCTTCTACTTAAAAATTTTCCGGAAACTTTTTTAGTTGCGAAGAGCAAAGATCACCATTGAACTTTAGTACTGAGAGATGAAGAGCAGGAGAAGGGTAAAGCTATGACATGGTACACTATAAAAACTGTAAAAGAGGAAGTACGATGCCAGATGAGTAAGAAGAATGTTCATCAGGGAGGCTGCCAAAGGAAACCATACTGGGCCTGCATGAAGTTATGGCTGTAACTTGCCACTCTCTAAAACACATCCATTTTGTGTATCTTCTATTGGTTTGAACTCTATGGAAGGGTGGCAAGACATGAGTCCTTTCTCATATAAAAAGAACATGCACACCACTATAATTTTAATGGAAACATATTCATTTTCCCTAAACAATGTGGAAAAAATGACATAGTCCAATGAGACATTTAACTATTAAAGATATGAATAACACAACTCATCCTCCAAAGCTTAAGTACCCACTATCGAGGAAAATGGGGATAGCAACATGATGTAGGGAGCAGGGGTTCTACTCAGGGTAGACTGAGCATCCTATATCAAGATATACTGGTGCATAACCTGCCATCCTCAGTCAGAAAGCTGAAGTCTGAGAAAAAGATGTCACCTTGCAACACAACAATGACCCAAACAACTCAGCCAAATTAAGTAACAAATGGCTTATAAAAGATAAATGTACTGGAATGATTCAGGCAGAGAACAATCTTAGGCATTACCTAACAACAACTTGGTGCTAATGCACATACTAATGCACTCAAGTCATTGGAAGATTCAGACATAGAAGGCAAGATGCAAATGTCACATGGAGCATGGAACTCACAGGACACTGGATCTGTGCTACCCACTGCACCACCATGTTGGCTGGCATGGTCTTGCTTTTTACTACTTGTTGTATGTAAAAGAACTGAGATAGATAGATAGATAGATAGATAGATAGATAGATAGATAGATAGATAGATAGATAGATAGATAGATAGATAGATAGATAGATAGATAGATAGATAGATAGATAGATAGATAGATGCTGAATAATAAATAAATTAGTTATGTAAATTTTTATAACTACATAACTTTTATAGCTACATATATATATATATATGTATTTTTTTTTTTTTGTATGTGCCAAGCAGGAATAGCTGGCAACCCGGCAGGAATGAGTATAGTACCCTTACATGGACGTGTGAACAAGATAAAGGGCAGTGGGGGATAGCTCCTAATCTTAAATATTTTTTATAACTCATCCTCAATATGGCAGCATCCCAGGTCCATGGCAACTATATGGAACCCTGCAAAACTTGATGGGAGTTGTAGTGCTGACAGTTAGTCCTTCTGGGTCCCATGGCATCTGCCAGGGGGTGCTGCAGGGATTCACAATCCCTACTTTGCCGGGACTTTCCGCCTGACCCGGATGTACTTCCATCGGGCTGTGCCCTGGTACAGAAAGTACTCCTGGTCCAACATAAAAGGAAGCTGTCCAGCCTCTTCCAGTGAGTCAGAGTCAGAAGGAAGGAAGGCAACATTTCCTAGAGGGAGGTGGATGGAGATGGAAGAGGAAAGAAAGAACAATATTGTTTATACGTGTGCTTGAGTGATCTGGGAAAAACCTTTTGTGAGATATTTTTATCATTAAAACCTCAGTTTGACCCTGTAATTGTCTGTCTATCAGTTGTTTCCAGGGTTTGGGGCTCAGTGGTGCCCCCTATCTCTCACTGTATATAAAACAGCCTTTTATTTTAGAAAGCCTTAGAAAGGCAATAGCCTTTTTACTTTCTCATATATGAAGTATAGGGAAAGTATTGTAATCGTCCAAAGATTCGATGTCAAGATTGTGATTAACCTTTTAGACCTCCCTGACTTTCTTGTATATGAAGTATAGGGAAAGTACTGGAAACCTCCAAAAATTTAATTTTGAGATTTTGATGAATCTTGATATTTTAGACGTTCCTGAGTCCGAAAATGCAATTTTTTTTATGTCTATGCGTGTGTATGTGTGTAAATATGATAACTTTAGTACGCTTTCACAACCAAATTCTGCATACAAGTATTAAGTACAAAATGTGGATTTCTATCAACTTTTGGGCTATTTCCGTTAACCAGAAGTGGTACTTGACCTTTTATTTATGCAGCTGCAGAGTCCAAATTTATTCAACTTTACTTTTATAATAATTTTTCAATATATTGTTAATTTGATTTGACTTGTTGTTGATGGTTCTTTAATGTACATAATATTAAAATATAATCATTGTCTTGTGGTTTACTCCTCAAATATTCATCCCCATATCTGAATTTATGAAAAAGTCGAGGGGAGACCACTCCCGATTTTATTTTAGAAAGTACTTTGGAAGCTTGTGGCTATCACAGCTAAAGACTCTTTTAACAGGTTAAGCTGGCAGTGTGAAATAATACAGGGGATACACAGATCCCTTATGTAGAACCACCAAGACAATTTGTTCATCATTTTGTAGCCATAAAACAAATGGGCATCATATCTAAATCTCATAGCCCTGAGAGACTGGAGCTTATTACCTTTAAATGAATTGTCTGTAGTACGTAACCCAGTCCACACTTCTTATGGATCTAGTAGGAAATACCACCAACAAGCTGAGGAAGGTTCAAAAGAAAATACTGGAAACAAGTATAAAATGGTCCTGGACCTTTGATGATTTAAAGAATGCTTTCAACTGAGTAACTGTAGCAAAGTCGTAGAAGGAAAGGAATTTCATAAAAATGAATTTGGTTTGTCACATCTGTGCATGAAGGAGCTGAAAGGAATGTTAGAACTGGAAATGGAAATACGCCATTGAAATCTGGGTTAATGTACATTGGGGGGCTTGACTCTTTCCTTTCCTTTTTCCACAAAAGGGAAAGGGAAGGTCTGTAAAATGGTAGTGTGACCAGCAATGTTATATGGTTTGGAGACAGTAGTACTGAGTAATAGACAGGAGACAGAGCTGGAAGTGGCAGAGTTGAAGTTGATACGATCTTCACTCAGAGTAACGAGGGTAGACAGGATTAGGAATGAGTGTATTAGAGGGACAGCACAGGTACGACAGTTTGATGATCAAGCGAGAGGTGCTAGATTGAGATGGTTTGAGCATGTGCAGAGGGGAGATGAGGGGTACATCAGGAAAAGAATGTTGAGGACAGAACTGCCAGGCAAGAAGAAAAGAAGAAGGCAAAAGAGGAGGTTTATGGATGTGGTGAAGGAGGAATTGAAAGGAAGTCAGTGTGACAGGAAATGATTTAAAAGACAGGGAGAGATGAAGATGGATGATACCGCTGTGGCAACCCCTAAATGGGAGCAGCCGAAAAAAGAAGAGGTGAAATGTATGCAGTCAGTAAATTTGCCTGACAAGTTCCATGGGAACTCCATATGTTGACATTTTGATTGTATCAGGAGACTTGGCCAGTAAACTGTAGGAAAAATTCAACCAATGGCAAAAGGCTTTAGAAAACAGAGGATGTAAGATAAACGCCAGAAAGTCTGAAACAATGATATGTTCAGTAACAGAGGAGCCCCTAAGAATCACCAACTGCAGAGGAAAACCGATCAAACAAGTGGAAACGTTTAAATATCTGAGATCGATGTTTAGTGCCGAAGAAGGTTTCGAGACACAGGAGTAATGTTGCATGGCAGAAGAGGAAAGAGCTGACTGGAGTTCTTTGTGATAAGAAAATGGAAATTAGAGTTAAAGGGCAGGTGTACCAAACAATAATCTGACATGTATTGACGTATGGAACAGAAATACAGAAACAGACAAGACAAGAGGAGGCACACCTGGAAAGAACCGAAAGGAGGAACATAAAGAAGATCCTGGGAGTCTTGCTGAAGGGTTAACAAAAGAAATGAGGATATGTGCGGCAAATTTGGTGTTGCCCGTTTTACAATCAAGTTGCGTGAAGCACGTATGGTGTGGTTTGGTTATGTGCAGAGCAAAGAGGAAAAGAACTTTGTCAAAAAGATTTGGCAAAAGAATAAGAACATAAGAAATTAGACAAACAAGAGGAAACCCTTCAGTCCATCAAGCCCATTTGTTTAGTTAATAGCTAAGATGTCCCAATATCTCTCACACATACTTCTTAAAGGTTGTCAAGGTTTCTACTTCAGGATGGGCCTAAATTTGTCATGGGTGGGCCTAATGCTATTTTTATTACTGTTAAAATTACATCCATAACAAAAAAAAATAGAAATCCTATCATACTAATATAAATGGCATTTTTTTGTTAACACCAATTAAAATCCAGTTTTCTCCCATAGTCCAAAGACATTCAGGTTAGGTAGATTGATGGTCCTTGTTAAAGAAATTTAATACATACAGACACCTCCCAACTGGAATGCCCCAATTTAAGAAATAAAACACAGGCAGGAGAAAGCGTCAATCGTTATTCTTTATCTAAATCTCCAAAGAGGTAACAAGTGTATTACATGTTAGCCACATGTTAGTCACATTGCTACAAAGGAAAAAAAATGTCCTCGGGCAATATTTATACAATTCATTGATTTGGTCACTATCCATCCATCCATTTTCCAACCCGCTGAATCCGAACACAGGGTCACGGGGGTCTGCTGGAGCCAATCCCAGCCAACACAGGGCACAAGGCAGGGACCAATCCTTGGCAGGGTGCCAACCCACCGCAGGACACACACAAACACACACTAGGGCCAATTTAGAATCGCCAATCCACCTAACCGGCATATCTTTGGAATGTGGGAGGAAACCGGAGCGCCCGGAGGAAACCCACGCAGACACGGGGAGAACATGCAAACTCCACGCAGGGAGGACCCGGGAATCGAACCCAGGTCCCCAGATCTCCCAACTGCAAGGCAGCAGCGCTACCCACCGTGCCACCTTGGTCACTATCCTTTAAAAGGAATTCATTACAGATTCAGAAAACTTTTAACCTGATTGGTTACACCTAGTTACTAACAGGACATGCACAACTTGATTGATAGTCCTGTTTGTTTAGGATGTACGTGACTTTTTGAAAATATATATTTTACATTTTTATTTTGAGGAGCTGTGTGAACCTCAAGAAGAAGGAAAAACAACAATGGCCTGTATATATATATATATATATATATATATATATATATATATATATATATATATATATATATATATATACATACAGTATATATCCATCCATCCATCCATTGTCCAACCCGCTGAATCCGAACACAGGGTCACGGGGGTCTGCTGGAGCCAATCCCAGACAACACAGGGCGCAAGGCAGGGAACCAATCCCGGGCAGGGCGCCAACCCACCGCAGGACACACACAAACACACCCACACACCAAGCACACACACTAGGGCCAATTTAGAATCGCCAATCCTCCTAACCTGCATGTCTTTGGACTGTGGGAGGAAAACGGAGCGCCCGGAGGAAACCCACGCAGACACGGGGAGAACATGCAAACTCCACGCAGGGAGGACCCAGGAAGCAAACCCAGGTCTCCTAACTGCGAGGCAGCAGCGCTACCACTGTGCCACTGTGCCACCCCTGAGCTACATCATTTGTATGAAAATGTGCAATAGAAATAAACGTTGTTGTTGTAATTTAAATCCACTTACAATTGGTGAAGACAAATGGACTGCCTACCTTTTGATTATATGTACCAATCCATCACAAGGCCCAAACAGCCAAATGATATCTGTTTTAATTGGGACTACTGTAGTATAGCATCATAAAACAGCAGATAATCCGCTTAGCATTTTGCCGTTTGATCTTAACCCAATTGAGCATGCATTTCACTTCTTGAAGACTAAACTTCAGACAGAATGGCCCACAAACAAACAGCAACTGAAAGCCGCTGCAGTAAAGGCCTGGCAGAGCATTAAAAAGGAGGAAACCCAGCATCTGGTGATGTCCAGGAGTTCAAGACTTCAGGCTGTCATTGCCAGCAAAGGGTTTTGAACCAAGTATTAGAAATGAACATTTTATTTCCAGTTATTTATTTGTCCAATTACTTTTGAGCCCCTTGTGTTCAAAAAATGCTTTAGTTGCTTCTCATTTTTATGCAATCGTTTCGTTCACACCACTGAATTAAAGCTGAAAGTCTGCACTTCAACTGCATCTGAGTTGTTTCATTTAAAATTCATTGTGGTAATGTACAGAACCAAAATGAGAAAAAAGTTGTCTCTGTCCAAATATTTATGGACCTAACTGTATGCAGTAATGGGTCATTTTCATTTGAAGAAAAAAAAATTAAAAGCCTAAGCTAAAGCAGGGGCTAATGAGGACAGTGGGTGGGCCTAGACCTGCTCAGGTCCAGTACTGACATGGCTCCTGGATTCAGCTACACATCTTGCTAGTTTCTTATGGTATAAATATACGGGAATTGGAGTTACAGTAGGCAGAAGAATAGATGGATGGATACAGTAAACCAAGATCTGAAGGAACTCTACCTAACAGCGGAAGTTTCAGCAGGCAGAAGAGAACGGAGACGGAGAACCTGTGTATCTGACCCTTCTCCGGTGAGAGATTTAACAGCCTGATGGAGAGAAATAGAGAGAAAGACAGCAAATCCCACACAGACCAGAAATGAATGGGCAACCTCCTCCTTTTCTTTCGACTGCTCCTGTTAGGGGTTGCCACAGTGGATCATCTTCTTCCATATCTTTCTGTCCTTGTCATCTTGTTCTGTCACATCCATCACCTGCATGTCCTCTCTCACCACATCCATAAACCTTCTCTTAGGCCTTCCTCTTTTCCTCTTCCCTGGCATCTCTATCCTTAGCATCCTTCTCCCAATATACCCAGGATCTCTCCTCTGCACATGTCCAAACCAATGCAATCTCGCCTCTCTGACTTTGTCTCCCCACCGTCCAACTTGAGCTGACCCTCTAATGTCCTCATTTGTAATCCTATCCATCCTTGTCACACCCAATGCAAATCTTAGCATCTTTAACTCTGCCACCTCCAGCTCTGTCTCCTGCTTTCTGGTCAGTACCACCAACTCCAACCCATATAACATAGCCAGTCTCGCTACCATCCTGTAGACCTTCCCTTTTACTCTTGCTGATACCCGTCTGTCACAAATCACTCCTGACACTCTTCTCCACCCATTCCACCCTGCCTGCACTCTCTTTTTCACCTCTCTTCCACAATCCCCATTACGCTGTACTGTTGATCTCAAGTATTTAAGCTCATCCACCTTCGCCAACTCTACTCCTTGCATCCTCACCATTCCACTGACCTCCCTCTCATTTACACACGTATTCTGTCTTGTTCCAACTGACCTTCATTCCTCTCCTCTCTAGAGCATATCTCTACCTCTCCAGGGTCTCCTCAACCTGCTCCCTACTATTGCTACAGATCACTCCACATAGACAAAAAACAAGCATGGGATTTAAGCCCAGGGTCTTAGACATGTGAAGCCAGTGTGCTACCTTTTACAAATCAACTAATTTTAATAAACACTAAGGTCCTATTGTGCACAAGCTGCTTGACCAAAGCTGCTTCGTTTCTTGCACCCGATGCTGCCCCCAAAACCGCTTGTTATTGCAGTGTGTAGATGCCAAGGGAAATGGACTGGCATCCCGACTGGGACAGAAAGGGAACTATTTCCAAGCTGGGAGGCTATAATGGAAGGACACCATGGAAGAAGCACCAACCAGGCTAGGATGGTTGGCAACCCTTATCCCAGGCGGGGTAACATATTAATGGATGAATTGAACAAACATGGATGCCAGATGGCCGTTTATTCCCCCACACGACGGGTGGCAGTGTCGCTCCAAGTTGGTCCCAGTTAAGACTCCTGCAGGATGTAATGGAAATTGGAATCCATCTTACAAAACCGAAGGTTGTAAACCGCATATGGACACAGGGCGCTGGGCGCATCGAGGTGCACGCGCACTGCCGCACTGCAACGAGCCCACCACAGAGCAAAAAAATAAAAACGAGCCCGCCACAGAGCAAAGTAATAGTGCAGGGTGCATCGAGGTGCACGCACACTGCTGTACTGCAACGAACCCGCCACAGAGCAAAAAAATACAACCCCGCCGCAGAGCAAAACGATAGCGCAGGGTGCATCGAAGTGCACGCGCACTTACGCACTGCGATGAGCCCGCCACAGAGCAAAAAAAGAAATTAAAGGATTCGAAGCTTGTATTACACTACGGAAACCCCAGAGGTCCACACTGCGCACTAACGCACTGCAACGAGCCCGCCACAGAGCAAAAAAGGAAACGAGAGGATTCGAAGGTTGTATTACAGTACGGAAACCCAAAGGTCCACACTACACAGCATATTTGAATCACATTACAGTATTACAGCACAGAAAACACAGAAACGCCACCAGATGGAAAGAAACAATACACGAGCGCTCCGTATTAAACGTAAGTGCGATTATAATTCTTAACAGTACATGCCGTATAGCTAACGGAGTCACGGTCCCAAAAACAAACAGCTCAACTAACGGAAATACAAAAACTAGCCCGCATGGATACACACGATGAATGCAGGTGCCTACAACACGTTTCTAAAACAGCGGAGGCAAAACAGTCACGTCTCCAAAACGAAACAGCTCAACTAATGGAAATACAAAAACGAGCCCGCATGGATAGACACAATGAACACAGGCGTCTAATGAATAATAATATTCCATTTGGAGGAAAAGTACTTTTATTAGGAGGAGACTTCCGACAGTGCCTAGCTATTGTTCCGCATGTCATGCGTTAAGTGATTGTTCAGTCCAGTTTAAAATACGCAGACAATTGTCATTACTTTGAGAAACTACATTTACTACAAAACATGCGTTGTACAGATCCAGAATATACCAATTGGTTGTTGCAACTAGGAGATGGAAACCTTACCAATACATATGAACTTCACCCAGATATTATTCAGATCCCTCAAGCCTTTATTTGCGACGACTTAGTAACAGAGGTGTTTGGTCAAACAATCTCATTAGACGAAATACCACTTTTAACGCATCGAGCTATATTATGTTCAAAGAATATTGACGTTGATCAGATAAATAACCAAGTCATTGCAGTGCTTCCTGGAGAAAGCCGCCTCTTTCTAAGTACTGACAATGTTGATTCTGAAGACGAAACTGAGCATATTAATTTCCCATTAGAATATTTAAACTCTATTAACCCGGCCAAGTTACCACAACACAGTCGTAACCTTAAAATGGGGACAATAGTCCTGCTATTAAGAAACATTAATACTAAACAAGGTTTATGCAACGGTACACGATTACGGATGTCACGCGCACTGCCGCACTGCAACGAGCCCGCCACCTGTAAACTAGATTTGCTCTAATCCACTGTGCCAGTAATGTTGATCACATAGCGGTCATTCAGTTTGGTGCCCGCCCCAGAGTCCAGAGTCAGACGCAGCGGCGTCCCGCCCAAACAACACAACCTGTGAGCTACACTTGCTCTAATCCACTGTGACAGTAATATAGATCACATGATGGTCACAGACTCTAACCCAGCGGCTTCCCAGACTCAGTGGCTTGTACACGAACACCGCAACCTGTAAACTGATCTTGCGCAGCGGCGAGCAGCTTCCCAGACTCAGTGGCTGGCACACGAACACCACAACCTGTAAACTGAACTTGCTGTGCTCCACTCTGCCAGCAGTCGGTGTCACCAAAAGCAACAGAATCACGTCTCCACAAAACGAGACCGCTTTACTACAGATATGCTTATGTAATTAAATGACATTTCCCCAGACGCCCCCACCCTCCATGATATGTCATCCATCCAGATATCGCACGGAACAGAAACTGATTGCCATTCTTGGATTTACGATTCGCTGGCGAATCACGGGATTACTGGTTTAGAAGAACAGCCATGTTGGTGTCCTTGGGTGCTGCAAGAGAGCGCTCAAGGGGAGAGACTGCCCTGGTTTCCATATGACCCGAATGACCAGTAGCATTCCCAGGTCACTTATAAAAGAAGCCTGACACATCTCCTTGGGGAGTCAGAGTCGGGAGGCAGTGGGCAACCCTCACTTGGAGAAAGGAAGGAGAGAGAAAAGAATCTTGTGTTTTGTAACGGTGTATTTGGGCTTTATACATTAAGAAGTAAGATCGGTGACAAATAAAATCTTTTATTTCAACCCAGGACTGTGTTGGGTGATACTATGCCTGTGGTTTGGGTCTCAGTGGCGACCCCTTGTGGTTACAAGTGTTAAAATGTGATACGTGAGATCAAATGTGAAGGAGCCTTTGACACAATTTAAAAGAATAACTGACAATCAGATGATTTAAATACAAATTAACATTCATAAGGATGTCATGGAGTATACATAATTAAAAAAATAATTTACAAGAAACATTAATGTACAAAGTAGTATCTTAAACCTCTAGAAAGATATTCGCATTTCATCCTCCGAATGTCACAGAACAAAGGAAGCTGCTGGCATTCAGGCAGACGCTTTCCCATTCTCAGCCTGCCAGTCTAAAGAGCTGATTTACTGAACCAAATAACCACAGAGGGTAATATTTAGCTTGTCCAATCTCCATCTGGCATTGCAGGGGAGCGCAGTCAAGTAGCGCCAAGAATGTTAACAGTTTAATAATGTAGCACACTAAAAGCTACAAGCTGCTGATCACATGCCGCAGCTCCTTTACTGCTTCAAGTCCTAATTACGAGGATCTCGTGCACTTGGCCCGCTCTTAAAGCACTTCAGCATCTTTGTAAGGACCTGAGGTATTTGTAAGATTGAAGATACCGCAATGCTGGGTAGAATCTAATCTCCGTCATGTCAGTTGTAAACACCCACAATGCACAGATGGGAGCACTGACCTCTTATGAACTTGCAGCTGAACAAAATTAAAATTCCAAGAAGCAGAAACATTCTGATTATGACTATCCTGAAAGAAGATAGCAAACTCCATTTGAAAGGTATGACGTTAGTTTCGGTGCAGACCTCCTCAAAACATGAAGCGGGCCTAGCTGTACCTCTGCTATTTTATAGAGAGATAGGAGCCATTTAACTAACAAACCGGGGATGATTGTGTTTTTTTTTTCCACTATCTAGGAATGTGAAGTCTTTGCTTTTTTACAGAAAGCTTGTAATCTGGCAGGGTTAAGCTAAGGGGAACATTCTACTTATACACAGCAGTTAATTGTTTTATCCTGCTGCTTGCTACTCACTTTCTAGACTGCAATCAAGTTAGGCTGAAGCTGTAAGACCTCATCTCGAAATCATGCTAAGAGTTATTAATGCTGCTCCATCTATCCATCCGTTCAATGTAGGAAACAACTTATGTGATACAGATCATGGGAAAGCAAAGGCTGGTAGTGGGAGCCACAAAAGACTGGACGTCAGTCCATTACTGTAAGGCTTAAGCACATACCCATACAGACGTGGGCTAGTTTGTTAGTACCCTTAAAGCTCATTGAGAGAGTGTGGTATGCCCCATGAAAAGTGATGAAATGAAAAGCAATTCTGCGGTGGGCTGGTGCCCTGCCTAGGGTTTGTTTCCTGCCTTGCAACCTGTGTTGGCTGGGATTGGCTCCAGCAGACCCCCGTGACCCTGTAGTTAGGATATAGCGGGTTGGATAATGGATGGATGGATGAAAAGCAATTGTCCCCTGTATACCTGCATGCCTCTGACATGTCATCAAGTAAGGCAAAGCAAGTATGACCAGAGATCAAGCATGGCTTATTCTACAAGGACTTTCTAAAATGGCCTGGACACATAAATTGGTACCCCTAGGAAAGATTGTAAATAATTGGATTTGAGTGATTACATGCCTTTGAAATGTCATCAACTAAAACAATGAGAGCAAGTATTCTTTATTCTACGCATTTATTACACATTTATTGGTATCCCTAGAAAAGATCCTAAGTAACTGGATTTGAGTGATTTTTCAAACTTGCTGTTTTCTTGAATGCCTCCAATCATTCATTCAGCCGATTTAAATGTTGAAAAGTTGTCACTCTGCTGTTTGATATCATCATGTGTCCCATACTGAACATGGATCAAAGTAAAGGAGTAAATTGACTGAGCGAAAGAAAATGATAGACAAGCATTGTTAGAGGCAAAGGGCTAGAAGACCACCATCTCCAAGCAGCTTGATGTTCCTGTGACAACAGGTGCAAATCTCTCTCTATTATATTAAAAAGTCCCAGGACGAGACAAGACTTTTTCATAGAGATACTTTCATGTCCTGCAAGATGAGACTTTGTGCCAAGAGATTTAACCACGTCCGGGTCCGGAAATAAAAGACAAAGAGTAGATGAAAAGTAGAACGTCAATAAGAGGTTAAAAAATGTTGGCACGATACACATGCAGAGCAGGTTAGAGATAATGAAAGTACTAAAATTCGAAATCTCAAAAAACTGATAGTAAAGATCGCATTAGCGCTAACAAATGGAAATTATTACTCACTGAAATAATGGAATAGCGAAAAGAGATCGAATATATGGACATAGGTGATATGACAGAAGTATGTAGATATTTAGAGTTTAAGTCGGAGACTTGTAGATCATCTAATTTGTGTTGTCATCAGGGAAAAGTAGTGTTTCTTTCCCAATGAAGAGGTATATCCACGACAAAGTGAAATCCACATACGCAAGTGGCAGAGACGCAAAGTGGCTGGCGCGTAGTGCAGGCTGGGCGGTTGGCGAGCGAAGCCAGCAGGGGGCAAAGCTCCCTAGTTATTAAGAAGTTTAGGGTCCATGGGACTGTAGCCAACCACCCTGGATGTGGCTGCAAGAGGAACATCAACGCCAGAATGGGTAGAAGGACAGTGAAAATGGTAAACAAAAAGCCAAGGACACAACTTCCAAAGAGATACAAGCTGAACTCCAAGGTCAAGGCCCATCAGTGTCTGATTGCACCATCCATCATTTTCAGTGGACTCAGTGGAAGAAGTCCCAGGGGGGCTCCACTGTTGAAAGAAAAACATAAATAAGCCACACTAGAAGTTGATAAAATACATAGTGACAAGCCACAGTACTTGCCCTTTGAACAGATTTTTGGCAAGTCACATCAGCTGTATGGCCACAGAAAAAAAATTAAACTTTCAAAGAAAAGAACAAGATATCTGCTGTGAAACAAGGAGGAGACTTGGTTATGTTTTAGGACTTATTTGCTGCATCTGGCATGGAGTGCCTTGAGTCTGGTAACAGTGAAATCTCAAGACTATCAAGTCATTCTGGAGCGAAACGTACTCCCCAGTGTCAGAAGGCTCTTGTCTCAGTCACATCTCATGGATCCGTCCAGAGGATAAGGAGCCGAAACACACAGCTAAAAGCACCCAAGAATGGCTAAGAACAAAACCCTGGGGATGTGGGCTTCTATGAGTCCTGATTAGAATCGTATCTAACATCTATGGAAGGAGCGGAGAAGGTCCCCTTGAAACCTGGCACAACTGGAGTGCTGGAGAGAAAGGGTTTCATATTTACCATTTCTCTCTAAAATACTAGAAAAAGTAGTCGTCAATCAGCTTCAGTCACAGCTTACGCATTACAATTTTTTTGAGAAATTCCAGTCTAGTTTCCGCACTGGTCATAGTACAGAAACGGCACTAAAGCGGGTTGTAAGTGACATTCTGATATCCTCTGATGAAGGAAACTCCACTGTAATTATGGTGTTAGACTTAAGCGCAGTGTTTGACACCACTGACCATTCTATTTTACTACACAGGCTAGAAAATGATGTTGGGGTTACAGGCACTGTACTCACTTGCTTTAGTTCCTGTTTATCAAATCGATTCTAATACGTACAGAAATGTGCTGACAGTACACCTTCATTATACACAGAAGTTCAATATGGTGTCCCGCAGGGCTCAGTACTGGGACCTTTACTCTTTTCACTTTACATGCTTCCACTGGGATCTCTCATTAGGAAACATCATGTTAAATTTTCACTCATATGCAGATGACACCCAGTTATACCTTTCTTTTAGATCAAATGAAGTTTCTCTGATGTTGTCTTTACTTAGTTGTGTTTGTGAATTAAAGGAGTGGATGGATGAGAACTATTTGTCTTTAAACACAGATAAAACAGAGATGTTAATCATTGGAGGGAATGACGCCCAGCACAACAATATTTTGTTTTCATTTTGCTCAGTTGGAATCACCATTAATTTTAATAAATCAGCCCACAATCTAGGAGTTATCTTTGACTCTACCATGTCATTTAAAGCTCACATTATAAAGTTGTCCAAACAATGTTTCTTCCATCTTAAAAATATTGGGAAATTAAGGCATTTTCTAAATAAGCAGGATTCTGAGAAATTAATTCATGCATTTATTTCTAGTAGGATTGAAAACTGCAATGCTGTGTTCACTGGATGTTCAAACTGTTCTTTATAAAACCTCCAGTTAATCCAAAATGCTGCAGCAAGAATTATTACAAGAACAAGAAAATATACAAACACATAACTCCAGTTCTTAAATCCTTACACTCGCTCCCGGTTAAGTTTAGGGCATTTCAAAATCCTCCTTTAAACATGTAAAACATTAAATGGTCGAGGTCCGGCTTACTTGTCTGAACTTATCATGACTTACAAACCGGAGTGCACATTAAGATCTCAAGATGCCGGTCTGCTTATGATTCCAAGGATTAATAAAATAACAGTGAGAGGTCGAGCTTTTAGTTACAGGGCCCCTACACTGTGAAATGGTCTGCCTGCTACTATAAGAGATGCCCCTTTGGTTTCAGCTTTCAAATCCCAGCTGAAGACTCACAACTTCAGTTTAGAATACCCTGCCTAGAGCTACTGATTACTGCATCGTTGTTGTCAGTCATTAGCACTAAAATATAAGCAATATGATAGTTATAATTTACTACTAACTCTCACCTTTTCTGTTTCTCTTCTCGGTACTCAAATGTGGCACTCAAAGGTGTCACGGCCCACCTGCCAAGTTGTTTTGCCTGCCTAAGGTGAAGCCATCCCTGATGGAGGATTGCAGGAATCGTGGGGTAAAGGGGTCCTTTCATCGGATTGGCTGGCCCAGAGCTGATTCAACTCTGGAATGGCCAAATGGGGGAGGCAGCTTGATGGTTGAGGTCTTCAGGACTCTAAACAAATCCAAATCATATTATGGGATATCATCTACTGTTAAATTCTGCTCCGTACTTGTATTTTTATTTTTTATACTGTATTGAGGATTTGTTTTTTTCTGTGCATTGTATTGACATCCTTCTTTTTGACACCCACTGCATGCCCAGCCTACCTAGAAAGGGGTCTCTTTTTGAACTGCCTTTCCCAAGGTTTCTTCCATTTTTTCGCTACAAGGTTTTTTTTGGGAGTTTTTTCTTTTGTCTTCTTAGAGAGTCAAGGCTGGCAGGCTGTCAAGAGGCAGGGCCTGTTAAAGCCCATTGCGACACTTCTTTTGTGATTTTGGGCTATACAAAACTAAATTGTATTGTATTGTATTGCTCAGGACAAGCGGGACAAGCAACCTGTGGACAGGTGCAGAAGTCTCATGGAGAGCTCTAGAAATTTCTTGTTTGCAGTGTTTGCCTCTAAAGGTTGTTCAACAAAATATTAGGTTAAGGGTCCCATCATTTTTGTCCATACCATTAAAATTTGTGTTGTTAGTTGAAATATTCTGTTGAACATTAGAACAATATAGACAAGAACAGGCCAACAAAGCTCGCCAGTCCTATTCACTTAATTCTTCCAAAAAAACATTAAGTCGAGTTTTGAAAGTCCCTTAAGTCTTACTGACTACCACACTACTTGGTAACTTATTCCAAGTGTCTATCGTTCTTTGTGTAAAGAATAACATTCTAATACTGTATCTGTGTGAAATTTACCCTTAACAAGTTTCCAACTGTGTCCCCGTGTTCTTGATGAACTCATTATTAAGTCACAGTCTCAATCCACTGGACTAATTCCCTTCATAATTTTAAACACTTCAGTCAAGTCTCCTCTTAATCTCCTCTTGCTTAAACTGAAAAGGCTCAGCTCTTTTAATCTTTCTTCATAATTCGTCCCCTTTAGCTCTGGAATCTGTTGAACGTGTTGAAACAAAACTCTAAGACAAAGTCTAATTTATTGTAAAAATACGGAATAAACAACAATGGCTGCCAATGACTTTTGTCAGTTCCATGTTATTTCGGAGACAATTGTGAGTTCTTTTTTCATGGAGGGGTACCAGCAAATTTGTCCACATCTCTATATTCTATGGTTGTCCTTTCCCTTTTTTCTCTTTCCTATATTCCTTACAAAACTCTAAAGGCTGTGCAACACAATATTAGATTAAAGATCCCATCATTTTTCTCTATGCCATTTTCATTTGTGCTATCATTTGAAATGTTCCATAGTATCAAAGCTCTAAAGCAATTTTTTTGGTTAAATATGGAATAATCAACAGTGGGTGCCAATTACTTTTGTCAGTTTCAAGTTATTTCAGAGACAATTGTGGGTTCTTCTTTTTTTTTGTCAATGTTAACGCTCAGGGTGGCACGGTGGCACAGTGGGTAGCGCTGCTGCCTCGCAGTTGGGAGACCTGGGGACCTGGGTTCGCTTCCCGGGTCCTCCCTGCGTGGAGTTTGCATGTTCTCCCCGTGTTTGTGTGGGTTTCCTCCCATAGTCCAAAGACATGCAGGTTAGGTGCATTGACGATTCTAAATTGTCCGTGGTGTGTGGGTGTGTGTGTGCATGCCCTGTGGTGGGCTGGCGCCCTGCCCGGGGTTTATTTCCTGCCTTGCACCCTGTGTTGGCTGGGATTGGCTCCAGCAGACCCCCGTGACCCTGTAGTTAGGATATAGTGGGTTGGATAATGAATGGATGGATGTTAACGCTTTTAAGCTAATAAATGTAAATGTAAATGAAACCCACTTAAGCAGTACAGGTCATAGGGAACCAAAGTCTATAATGGCACAATTAAACACAAGGTAAAAAGTCTGAATTAGCGTAGGCCGCCCTAATTCGGGGTTTTCCTAAGAAATGTAATGATTTACTTTGTGTGGTTGAAGTATGAAACTAATGATAGTAATGTCAAATATTTTAAATTTTAAAACATGTGCTTCATTCTGAACGTTTGAAGTCTATATATTCTTGATTGTAAAATAAATGACAACATTATGGGTTATTTAGTGTAGATTAGTGGTAAAACTGACAAATGTATCCACTTAACAATTAAATCTGCAACAGAGTAAAGGGTGTGGAAAGTGAAGGGGTCTGAAAACTTTCTAAATCTGCTGTATGTTTAGTACCGTTATTATCTGTTTTCTGTGGCTGCTCATTACATTATGGATTCATGGGCATACAAAGGTTACTACAGAATCAGTGGGCACAGGGAACAATCCACCCTTGATGCCAGCCTGTTGTAGAGAACAGTTGCCCCCAGGCCAGCCCCCCTCTCATCAGTTGGGTTTTATAACTCACTTATCTGGTGGTGGGCCAAATGTAACAAAGGCCTATCTGGATTAGCAATGGAAGCTAAGCAGGAAGTGAACCCAAATAAGATGTCAGGTGTCACACACGTGTGTTTAGGAGACAGCTAAAGGGCTTAAATACATGTGATTCCACGCCACACCAGGGGGTGGCGAAGTGCACTAATTTTCCCTCTCGATCTTTTGCAGACCATTCTAGGGAAATCCCGCCGGGCTCTGGGGCAGCCACTGACGTCACTTCTGGTTCCGGTATTAATGACATCACTTCCGCTGCTGGCCTTTAAAGCTGCCCTCTTGCTTCATGCAAATCAGTTCTGTTTTGGATTCGGTTGAATGAGCATGTCTCTGCTATTTGATCAGTTTTGCAGACGTAAACAATTATATGGTTGCCTGCCCCAAACCTTCTCTATGTCTTCTGGTCATTTTTCTTACACAGGGTATTGTTGGAAACACACACACACACACACACGCACGCACGCACACACACACACACACACACACACACACACCTCTACACTCTTACATTAATTCATTGCTCCATCCCACTTCTCAAGTGGATGATCATGAGAAGTTCATTGTCAGTGAAATCAAAGTAGGTGGTGGTCTTGTTAGGTTAGGTAGGTTAACAGACCACTCTAAATTAGTTCCACATGGGTTATTGTGGGTGTGTGCAGTCACAAAAAAGTGTCGGTGATCCCTGTGATGAATATAGGCTTTAGCCCACCACCGGCCTGAACTAGATTGAACAGGTTTAAAAATGGATGGATGGTTAAATGTAACTTAAGATCATTTCATTCTTTACCAGTTGTACTTTTACTTTGATAAAAAAAATTTATTTCAGCCTGTCTGAAGAGACAAATTAACAAAATGTATTGGTCTGTGGTATTGACAGTATTACACTTATATCGTTTTCCCTGATTTTAACTTGGGCTTTTTTATCAGTTGACTAAAAAACACTAAAATAATTTACATATTTGATGTGCCAGATATGTCTGCACCTGGAAATGTGAGTACACAGCATGGGGTTCACACATTGAAAGATTACTTAATGAACAAAATTGGAAAGTAAATCATTAAAATCGTAGTTTAGGCTTTTAGGTAACTAGGCAACCCCCAATATGCCACCTGACTTGCTTTTTAAATCGGATCCCTCAGACATGTGTTACTCATATGGCAAACACAAATTACCAGTAGCCCGTCAGTCACATTTGTTTTATTACCCAGAGTTAATTACCTTGTCTTGAAATGCTTTATAAATCAATTTTATATCGGAAAAGACAGAAGGCGCATGCATGGACTGCTACTGTAAGTTCAAAAATGTTGCTGAGTTAATTCAGGTTATCTTAATTTTGTTTTAAATACAAGCACAGGTACTTGCCATGTTTCTGCTACTTAAATAAGTTTCAATTAAAGAAGAATTCTTTCTAATTAAAATTGTTATCATTATTTAACAAAGTAATTGGTCCCTGAAAAAAAAATGCATTACAATTAACAAAAAAAAAGCAATTAATATTTGCTGACATACTGTATATTGGTTAGTGATGCTGCCCTACAGTTCAGGCCCTTGATATTTCATTCTCATCAGTGAGGAGTCTGCACGCTCTCTGCATGTCCTCATGGACTTACTTTAGGTAATCCAGAGTCTACTCACTTTACAGCCTTATGTAAGTTTTCTTAACTGGTCTGTTGTCAGAGTGATAGGGCACATTAACTGTGATGGCCTCTGCCTTCACACAAGTACAGTTATATATCACCATTTTCATAAAAGCTCAGTGTCTCCCATCCAGACTGATACTTGAGTCCCGGTGGTTTCAAATATATGCACTACGAAGAGGTTTTCTGAAGCAATGCATTTTTCAGTAATTGAAAACACCTTTCCAGTGTTAGTGGAAGTCCAAAACCAACTATATATATATTTTTATATATAATACGCTATCGTGGCTGTTTGTTTGTCCGTCCAGGATTTTAAATCACCTGTAGCTCGCAAACCGTTTGACCTATTGACTTGAAATTTGGTACACATATACTACATGACTTCTACTATCCACTTTCAGGGTGATGATTGACCTCCAAGGTTATTCCTCTTTTTATTTTAATTTTTTGTAGAATCAACTCTAGGCAGCTGCCAGCAGTATGTATGGGCGCTGTTCTCCTCCCTACCACCTTCACCGTCACTTCCCCTACCTCTTTATATCATAAATCATTCTTGAGGCAGATTGAAGACTTAAGTGCAAGCTTAAGTGAAAAATTAAGGAAAATGTAAAAACGTAATTGCAACACAAACACCGACTTAATCAGTTTTAACGCAAAAAGATGCCGACGGACGAAGAGAAGAAGTGGGCCGCTAGGGTGGAGAAAAGAAGAGCTGCTCAGGAAGCAACAAGTGCATCAACCTCTGAGCAACCGAATGCTAAATATACAGAGAAAGAGGAGGAAAACTAGGAATGGCCAAGTAAGTGTATTCACTGCGTTATCGTGCAGTGCGCCATTACTGATATATAGATAGATATATATATTGTCACAAACTCAACAATGACCCAC
Source organism: Erpetoichthys calabaricus (assembly GCF_900747795.2). Classification (NCBI taxonomy): domain Eukaryota; kingdom Metazoa; phylum Chordata; class Cladistia; order Polypteriformes; family Polypteridae; genus Erpetoichthys; species Erpetoichthys calabaricus. The sequence goes on from NC_041397.2 coordinate 17,361,397, forward strand.
AAAAAAGTTTGGTGCAGTCACCCGTATATTATTTCCCGGCTGCAAATTTAGAAAATAATTGTACTGAAGTGTAAAGGTTGGAATCCAGAAAAGAACCGAGAGCAGAGGAAGTGATGTCATCAGAAGAGAAGGAAACGGAAATAGTGTCATTGTGGGTGGGACCGGAAATAGTGTCATTGAAGCCGGGACCAGTAGTGACATCATCAATGGGGCTGGAACAGGAAGTGATGTCATCGTGGCTAGGTGGAATTTCCTGTAACGGGTCTGCAGAGCAGGGACAGAAAGGGTTAGCGCTTTACGCCACCCCTGGACTGGAATGGACTTGCTCTCATTCAGGCCCTTTAGCTGCCTCCCATGCACACATATGTGACTATATATATAAATATATATATATATATATA